>NW_027182833.1:805000-847500 GCF_041146395.1 Eulemur rufifrons | reverse complement strand
TAGCGGTCAGTTTAAGGGCACAGGACCTGGTTAATCTACGGTGAGAGGGGTGTGGTCGGAGTCACCACAAAAGCACAACATCATTCCCTGGGCCTTGGGACAAAACCTACATGCAGGACTCAGGCAGAGCCTCATCTCACACATGGCATGGCTGTATTGTAGGCTTGCTTCACTCTGGGAATGGAAGTAGTGTGAGAATTAGGGTTAGGTTTGGGGTTAGGGGTTTCGAGTTAGGGGTTAGGTTTCGAGTCAGGGTCAGGTGCTAGGGATTAGTGGTTAGGTTTAGAGTTAGTGTTAGGGGTTAGGTGTTAAGTCTGGGTTGGGGGCCAGGGTTAGGTTTAGGGTTGGGGTTAGCGTTAGGGTTAGGGGTTAGGGTTAAGGGATAGGGTTAGGGTTAAGGGTTAGGCTTAGGGTTAGGGTTCAGGGTTAGGGTTAAGGTTTAGGGTTAGAGTCAGGGTTAAGTGTTAGGGTGAGGCTTAACAGTTAGGGTTAGGGTTGGGGGTTAGGAATAGGGTTAGGGTTAAGGGTTAGGTTTATGGTTCAGGTTTAAGGTTAGGATTAGGGGTTAGGGTTAGTGTTAACTGTAGGTCAGTGTTGGGGTTAGATCTCTAGGCATTAGCGTATAGGTTAGGGTTAGGGTTAAGTAGGGTTATGTTTAATGGTTAGGATTGGGATTAGCGTTAAGGGTTAGGGTTAAGCTTTAGGGGTTATGACTAAGGATCAATGGTTAGGGTTATTTTTAGGCGTAGGGTTAGGGTAAGGGTTTTAGGGTTAGTGTTAGTGTTGTCGGTAGGGTTAAGGTTAGGGTTGGCGTTTCAGAATTAGGGATTAGGTGTTATGGTTACGGCTAGGAGTTAGGGTTAGAATTACGGTATAGGGCTTGTTCTCAGGGTGTCATGCATTATCGTTAAGATAAGGGGTTAAGTTAGGGTTAGGGTGAGGTTTACGTGTTAAGGTGAGCAGTAGGATCAGGGTTAGGTGTTATGTTCTGGGTTAGGGTTATGGGTGTGGGGTAGGGTTTATGCTTAGGGCATGGGCCCTGTATGCACTAGGAGGCGAAGTTAGGGGTCTGTGATGGTCGCTGGGAGCCCACTCTATCGTACGCAGTGTATGGGCCTCTGGGTTTCATGCAGGACACTGTGGCAGAGCGGGCTTTCATGCATGGCTTAGTAGGATTGTAGGCTTTCAAAACTCTGCGAAAGCAAGTCTGAGAATTAGATTTAGGGTTAGGATTACGGTACGGTTTAGGGATGAAGATTAGCGATAGGGTGAGGGCTTAGGGTTAGGAGTTAGGGTTAGGGTTAGGTTTGTTGGTAGGGTGAAGGTTAGGGTTGGCATTTTAGAATTAGGGATGAGGTGTTACGGTTATGGCTAGGGGTTAGGATTAGAATTATGGGATAGGGCTTCTTCTCAGGGTGTTATGCATTAAGGTTAAGATAAGGGGATAAGTTAGGGTTACGGGGAGGTTTATGTTTTAAGGTGAGCAATAGGATCAGGGTCAGGTGCTATGTTCAGGGTTAGAGTTACCTGTTAGGGGTAGTGTTTATACTTAGCGTACAGGCCCTGTCTGCACTGGGCGGGGGGCTGGGGTTAGGGGGATGGGATTGTCCCCGGGAACCCACTCTATCATACGCTAGGTATGGGCTCCTGGTTTCATGCAAGAGAGAGCTGCAGAGCCCCCTTTTACTCATGGCATGGGAGGATTTTAGGCGTTCTAAACTCTAAGAAAGCAAGAAGTCCGAGAATTAGATTTAGGGGTAGGATTATAATAATGTTTAGGGTTAGGGTTAGTGTTAAGGTGGGGTCTTAGGGTTAGGGGTTAGGGTTAGAGGTTAGTGTTAGGTGTAACAGTTACAGTTAGGTTTATGGTTAAGTTTCAGGGTTAGGGTTAAGGTTTGGGTTTAGCGTTTGGCACAGGGTTAGGCTTCAGTGTTAGCTTTATGGTTAAAGATTAGGATTAGGGTTAGTGTGAGGGTTAATGGTAAGGGTCAAGATTAAGGGTTAGGGTTGGGGTTAGGGTTAGGTTTAGGGTTAGGGCTTAGGGTTCGGCTTAGGGTTAAGGGATAGGATTAGGGTTAAGTGTTGGGCTTATGGTTACGGTTAAAGTTTAGTGTTAGTGTTAATGTTTAGTGTTATGGTCCAGTTTAAGTGTTTGGGTGAGGGTTAACATTTAGGATTAGGCTTAGGGGTTAGGTATATAGTGAAGGTTCAGTGTTAGGGTTAGGTTTAGGGTTCAGGGTTAGGGTTAGCTTTAGGGGTTATGGTTAGGGTTAGGTGTTAGGTTAGTGTCAGGGTTAGGTCTAGTCGTGAGGGTAAGGTTTAGGGTTAGCTTTAAGAGCTAGGGTTAGGTTTAATGGTTAGGATTAGGATTACGGTTAAAGATTAGGGTAATGCTTAGGGGTTAGGGTGAAGGGTGAAGGGTTAGGGCCTTTGTTAGGCATAGCGTTGGGGTTAGAACTAAGGGTTCCTGTCAGTGTTAGGGTTGTAGGCAGCGTTACGGTTAGGCTTAGCGGTGGAGAATTAGGGTTAGGGATTAGGTGTTACAGTTATGACTAGGAGATAGGGTTAGAATTATGGGATAGGGGATGTTCTCAGGGAATGGGTTATGCATTAACGTTACGTTAAGAGGTTAAAGTTAGGCTCACGGTGAGGTTTACGTGTTAAGGGGAGAAATAGGAACAGGGTTAGGTGCCATGTTCAGGGTTAGGGTTATCTGTTAAAGGTATCATTTATGCTTAGCGCACGGGCCCTGTCGGCATTAGGCTGGGGGGAGGTTAGGGGGCTGGGATTGTCACCGGGAACCCACTGTATCGGACTCTGGGTATGGGCCCGTGGGTTTCATGCAGGACACAGTGGTAGAGCCTCCTTTCACACATGGCATGGGAGGATTGCAGGCTTTCTAAACTCTAAGAAAGCAAGAAGTCTGAGAATTAGATTTAGGGTTAGGATTATGGTTAGGGTTCAGGATGAAGTGTAGTGTTATGGTGAGGGGATAGGGTTACAGATTAGGGTTACGGTTTAAGGTTACTGTTAGGTTTAACGGTTACAGTTCGTTTTGGGGTTGAGGTTTGCGGATAGGGTTAAGATGAGGTGTTAGGTTTTGGTACAGGGTTAGGGTTGTGTTAGGTTTAGGTTTGAAGATTAGGATTAGAGTTAGGATTAAAGGTTAGCATGAGAGTTAACGGTTAAGATTAAGGTTAAGGGTTAGGGTTGGGGTTTAGGTTTAGGGTTAAGGGTTAGGGTTAGATTTAGGGTTAGAGTTATGTGTTAGGGTTTGTGTTAGAGGTTAGGGTTAGGTTTACTGTCCACGGTTAGGGTTACGTTTAGGGGTTAGCATTAGGGTTAGGGATTAGGTTTAGGGTAAGGGTTTAGAGTTAGTGTTGGGCTTTAGGCTCGGGGCTTAGGTTCAGGGTCAGGGGTTAGGGTTGGTGGTAGGGCTTAGATTTAGCGGTCAGTTTAAGGGCACAGGACCTGGTTAATCTATGGTGAGAGGGGTGCGGTCGGAGTCACCACGAAAGCACAACATCATTCCCTGGGCCCTGGGACAAGACCTACATGCAGGACTCAGGCGGAGCCTCATCTCACACATGGCATTGCTGTATTGTAGGCTTGCTTCACTCGGGAATGGAAGTAGTGTGAGAATTAAGGTTAGGGTTGGGGTTAGGGGTTTCGAGTTAGGGGTTAGGTTTCGAGTCATGGTTAGGTGCTAGTGGTTAGGGGTAGAGTTAGTGTTACGGGTTCGGTGTTAATTCTGGGTTAGGGGGCCAGGGGTAGGTTTAGGGTTGGGGTTAGTGTTATCGTTAGCGGTTAGGGTTAATGGATAGGGTTAGGGTTAAGGGTAGGCTTAGGGTTAGGGTTCAGGGTTAGGGTTAAGCTTTAGGGTTAGGGTCAGGGTTAAGGGTTAGGGTTAGGGTTAGGGTGTTATGGTTAAGGATTAGGTTTATTGTTCAGGTTTAAGGTTAGCATTATGGGTTTGTGTTACTTCTAACTGTAGGTCAGTGTTGGGGTTAGAACTCTAGGCATTAAGGTAAAGGTTAGAGTTAGGGTTAAGAGTTGGGGTTATGTTTAATGGTTAGGATTGGGATTAGGGTTAAGGGTTAGGGTTAAGGTTAGGGGTTATGACTAAGGATCAATGGTTACGGTTATTTTTAGGCGTAGGGTTAGGGTAAGTGGTTAGGGTTAGTGTTAGTGTTGTTGGTAGGGTTAAGGTTAGGGTTGGTGTTTCAGAATTAGAGATTAGGTGTTATGGTTATGGCTAGGAGTTAGGGTTAGAATTACAGTATAGGGCTTGTTCTCAGGGTGTCATGCATTAACGTTACGATATGGGGTTAAAATTAGGGTTACGGTGAGGTTTACGTGTTAAGGTGAGCAGTAGGATCAGGGTTAGGTGTTATGTTCTGGGTTAGGGTTATGGGTGAGGGGTAGTGTTTATGCTTAGGGCATGGGCCCTGTATGCCCTAGGAATCGAAGTTAGGGGTCGGTTGTGGTCGCTGGGAACCCACTCTATCGTACGCTGTGTATGGGCCTCTGGGTTTCTTGCAGGACACTGTGGCAGAGCGGGCTTTCATGCATGGCTTAGTAGGATTGTAGGCTTTCAAAACTCTGAGAAAGCAAGAAGTCTGAGAATTAGATTTCGGGTTAGGATTACGGTACGGTTTAGGGATGAAGATTAGTGATAGGGTGAGGGCTTAGGGTTAGAGGTTAGGGTTAGGGTTAGGGTTGTTTGTAGGGTGAGGTTTAGGGTTGCCATTTTAGAATTAGGGATGAGGTCTTATGGTTATGGCTGGGGATTAGGATTAGAATTATGGGATGGGGTTTCTTCTCAGGGTGTTATGCATTAAGGTTAAGATAAGGGGATAAGTTAGGGTTACGGGGAGGTTTATGTTTTAAGGTGAGCAATAGGATCAGGGTCAGGTGTTATATTCAGGGTGAGGGTTATCTGTTAGGGGTAGTGTTTATACTTAGCGTACAGGCCCTGTCTGCACTGGGCGGGGGGCTGGGGTTAGGGGGATGGGATTGTCCCCGGGAACCCACTCTATCGTACGCTGGATATGGGCTCCTGGGTTTCATGCAGGACACAGTGGTAGAGCCCCCTTTTACTCATGGCATGGGAGGATTTTAGGCTTTCTAAACTCTGAGAAAGCAAGAAGTCTGACAATTAGATTTAGGGGTAGGATTATGGTAATGTTTAGCGAGGAAGATTAGTGTTAGGGTGGGCTCTTAGGGTTAGGGGTTAGGGTTTAAGGTTTGTGTTATTTTTAACAGTTACAGTTACGTTTATGGTTAAGTTTCAGGGTTAGGGTTAAGGTTTGGTTTTATCGTTTGGCACAGGGTTAGGCTTCAGTGTTAGCTTTATGGTTAAAGATTAGGATTAGAGTTAGGGTTAAGGGTTAGTGTGAGGGTTAATGGTAAGGTTCAAGATTAAGGGTTAGGGTTGGGCTTAGGGTTAGGAATAAGGCTTCGTGTAACATTTAGGTTTAGAGTTAAGTGTTATGGTTATGGCTAGAGGTTAGGGTTAGGTTTAGGGTTCATGGTTAGGGTTACATTTAGGGGTTCGGGTTACGGGTTAAGTTTAGGGCGAGTGTTTAGTGTTACTGTTGGGCGTTAGGATAAGGGCCGAGGTTTAGGGTTAGGATTTAGGTTTAGTGTTAGGGCTTAGATTTAGTGGTTAGTTTAAGGGCACATGCTCTGTTTAATCTATGGTGGGAAGGGTGCAGACTGGGTCGCCTCAACACCACACCATCGTACTTGGGCCTTGGGCCCAGACCTACATGCAGGACTCAGGCAGAGCCTCTTCTCACTCGTGGCATGGCTCTATTGTAGGCTTGGTCAACTCTGAGAACGAAGGAAGTGTGAGAATTAGGGTTATGGTTAGGGTTATGTGTTTGGGGTTAGAGGTTTGGGTTTGAGTGAAGTTTAGTGGTTAGGAATTAGAAGTTAGGATTAGTGTGTCAGGGGTTAGGTGTTAGGTTTTTGTAAGGGGCTAGCGTTAGATTTAGGTTTAGGGTTAATGTTCAGGTGGGTTAGGGGTCAGCGTTAGGGTTAGGCTTACAAGATAGGATTAAGGTAAAGGGTGAAGGCTTAAGATTAGCAGTAAGGGTTAAGGTTAGGGTTAAGGGTTAGGGTTTCGGTCCAAGTTAAGGGTGAGAGTGAGGGTTAACAGTTGCGATTAGGGTAATGGTTTAGGGATAGTAATAGGTTTAAGGGATAGGGTTAGGGTTAGGTTTAGGGTTCGGGGTTAGGGTTAGCATTAGCGGTTAGGGTTAGGGTTAGGGGTTAGGGTTACAGTTAGGGTTAGGTCTAGGCATTATGGTAATGGTTCGTGTTAGGGTTAAGAATTAGGGTTAGGTTTAATTGTTAGGATTATGATCAGGGTAATGGTTAGGGTTAGGGTTAGCGGTTAGAGTTAGGGTTAGTGTTAGGGTTGTTTGTAGGGTGAAGGTAATGTTTAGCAGTTTAGAATTAAGGTTAGGGATTAAGTGTTACGGTTATGCTAGGAGTTAGGCTTAGAATTAAGGGATAGGGTTTGTTCTTAGGGTAAGTGTTATGCAATAACATTAGGATAGGGGTTAAAGTTAGGGTTACAGTGAGGTTTACGTGTTAAGGTGAACAATAACATCAGGGTTAGGTGTTATGTTCAGGGTTAGGGTTATGGGTGAGGTGCAGGGTTTTTGATTAAGGCATGGGCCCTGTCAGCACTAGCAGGGGGAGTTAGGGGGCTGTGATTGTCCCCGGGAACCCACTCTATTGTGCACAGAGTATGGGCTCCTGGGTTTCATGCAGGACACTGTGGCAGAGCCAGCTTTCACGCATGGCTTTGGAGAATTGTAGGCTTTTAAAACTCTGAGATAGCAAGAAGTCTGAGAATTAGATTTAGGGTTAGGATTATGGTTAGGGTTAGGGATGAAGATTAGTCAGGGAGAGGGCTTAGGGTTAGGGCTTAAGCTTCGAGTGAGGATTAGGGGTTAGGGAGTAGGTGTTGGGTTTAGTGATAGGGTTAGGGCTTAGGGGTTAGGGTTGGTTTAGGGGCTAGGGTTAGATTTAGAGTGGGGTTAGGGTTAGCGTTATGGGTTAGAGTTAGGGTTAAGGGATAGGATAAGGGTTAAGCGTTAAGGCTTAGGGTTAGCGTTAAGTGTTAGGTTTAGTTTTAAGGGTTAGGGTTACAGTTCGAGTTAAGGGTTAGTGTGGGGTTAACGGTTAGGGCTAGGGTTATGGGTTAAGGATAGAGTTAGGTTTAAGGCTTAGGATTAGGGTTCAGTGTTAGGGTTAGCATTAGGGATTAGGGTTAGGGTTAGGGGTTACGTTTACTCTTAGGGTTAGGTCTAGGCATTAGGGTACGTGTTAGTGTTAGGCTTAAGAGTTAGGGTTAGGTTTAATTGTTAGGATTAGGATCAGGGTTAAGGGTTAGGGTTAAGTGTCAAGTGTTACGGTTATTTTTAGGTGTACGGTTAGGGTTAGAGGTTAGGGTTAGGGTTAGTTTGTAGGGATAAGGTAATGTTTAGCAGTTTTGAATTAGCCTTAGGGATTAGGTGTTACAATTGTGGCTAGGAGTTAGGGTTAGAATTAAGGGATAGGGGTTGTTCTTAGGGTAAGTCTTATGCATTAACGTTAGGATAACAGGTTCAAGTTAGAGTTATGGTGAGGTTGATGTGTTAAGGTGAGCAATAGTATCAGGGTGAGCTGTGATGTTCAGGGTTAGGGTTATGGGTGAGGGGTAGTGTTTATGCTTATATCACGAGCCCTCTCTGCTCTAGGAGGGGGCTTAGAGGGCTGGGATAGATGCCGGAAGCCACTCTATCATACACTGGGTATGGGCCCCTTGGTTTCATGCCGGACACAGTGGCCAAGCCTCCTTCTACACATGGCATGGGAGGATTGTAGGCTTTGTAAACTCTGAGAAAGCAAGAAGTCTGAGAATTAAATTTAGGGCTAGGATTAGGGTTAGGGTTAGCAATATAGGTTACTGTTATGGTGAGGGCTTAGGGTTAGGGGTTTCAGTTAGGGTCAGGGTTAAAGGTTAGTGTTAGGTTTAACAGTTACAGTTAGGTTTAGGGTTAAGCTTTAAGGTTTAAGCTTAGGGTTAAGATTAGGGGTTAGGTTTTGGTACAGGGTAAGGGTTAAGTGCTAGGTTTAGGCTCAAAGATTAGGATTAGGGTTAGGGTTAAGGTTTAGTGTGAGGGTTAACGGTTAGGGTTAAGGTTAAGTGTTAGGTTTATGGGTTAGGGTTAGGGTTAAGTGTTCATGTTAGGTTTAGGGTTAGAGTTAAGTGTTATGGTTAGGGTTAGGGGTTTGGGTTAGGTTTAGGGTTCATGGTTAAGGTTACATTTAGGGGTTAGGTTTAGGGTAAGCGTTTAGTGTTAGTGTTGGGCATTAGGGTCAGGGCTTAGGTAGGGTTAGGGGTTAGGGTCAGTGTTTGGGCTTTGATTTGGCGGTTAGTTTAAGGGTAGAGGACCTGTGTAATCTATGGTGAGAAGGGTGCAGAATGTTTCCATGCGACACTACACCATCGGATCCTGGGCCTTTGGCCCAGACCTACTTGCAGGACTCATGCGGAAACTCTACTCACGCATTGCATGGTTGTATTTTAGGCTTGGTTAACTCTGAGAATGGAAGTAGTGTGAGAAATAGGGTTATGGTTAGGGTTAAGGGTTTGGTGTTAGGGGTTAGGGTTTAAGTGAGGTTTAGTGGTTAGGGACTAGGATTTAGGGTTAGTGTTAGGGTTAGGGGTTAGTTTTGCGTTAGGGGCTAGGGTTAGATTTATGGTTGAGGTTAGTGTTAGGGTTAGGATTAGGCATCAGGGTTAGTGTTAGGGTTAAAGGATAGGATTGGCGTTAAGTGTTTAGGCTTAGGGTTTGTGTTAAGTGTTAGGGTTGGGGTTTAGGCTTAGGGTTATGGTTTGAGTTAAGCTCTAGGGTGAGGGTTAAAGATTAGGCTTAGGATTATTGGTTAGGGATAGAGTTATGTTTAAGGGTTAGGGATAGGGTTAGGTTTAGGGTTCAGTGTTAGGGTTAGCATTAGGGGTTAGGGTTAGGGTTAGGGGTTAGGCGTAGTGATGTATTAAGGGCTATGGTTAGAATTAGGATTGGGGTTAGTGTTAGGTTTAGGGTTAGGGGTTAGGTTTAGGGTTAAGGGATAGGATTATGGTTAAGGGTTGGGCGTAGCTTTAGGGTTAAGATTTAGTGTTAGGGTCCGGTTTAAGGGTTAGGGTGAGGGTTAACGGTTAGGGTTAGGGTTGGGGTTAGGGGTTAGGGATATAGTTAGTATTAAGTGTTAGAGTTAGGTTTAGGGTTCAGGGTTAGGGTTAGCTTTAGGGGTTATGATTAGGGTTAGGTGTTAGTTTAGTGTTAGTGTTAGGTCTAGGCGTCAGGGTAAGGTTTAGGGTTAGGGTTAAGAGCTAAGGTTGGGTTAGGGTTAGGGTTAGGGTTAGGAGTTAGGGTAAAGGGTCAAGGGTTAGCATTATTTTTAGCCATAGCTTTGGCGTTAGGAGTAAGGGTTAGGTTCAGTGTTAGGGTAACAGTAGGTTACCGTAACAGTAACTACGTAGGGTAACAGTTAGTGTTAGTGGTTTAGAATTAGGGTTAGGGATTAGTTGTCACAGTTATGACTAGGAGATAGGGTTAGAATTATGGGATAGGGGTTAATCTCAGGGTAAGTGTTATGCATTAACGTTAGGATAAGAGGTTAAAGTTCAGGTTACAGTGAGGTTTACATTCTAAGGTGAGCAATAGAATCAGGGTTAAATGTTATTTTCAGGGTTAGAGTTTTGGGTGAGGTGTAGAGTTTATGCTTAGGGCACGGGCCTTGTCTGCATTAGGCGGGGGGGGGGTTAGGGGGCTGGGATTGTCACCAGGAACCCACTCTATCGTACTCTGGTTATGGGCCCCAGCGGTTCATTCAGGACACAGTGGAAGAGCCTCCTTTCACGCATGGCATGGGAGGATTGTAGGCTTTCTAAACTCTAAGAAAGCAAGAAGACTGAGAATTAGATTTAGGGTTAGGGTTAGGGTTCGGGTTAAGGATCAAGGTTAGTATTAGGGTGAAGGCTTAGAGTTAGGGGTTACGGGTAGCGTTACAGGTTACTCTTAGTTTTAACCGTTACAGTTAGGTTCAGGGTTAAGGTTTATGGTTAGGTTTAAGGTTAGGGTTTAGGGTTTGGTACAGGATTAGGGTTAAATATTAGGTTTAGGGTTAAAGATTACGATTAAGGTTAGGTTTAAAGGTTAGTGTGAGGGTTAACAGTCAAGGTTAAAGTTAAGAGTTAGGGTTAGGGTTAGTGTTAGGATTAAGGTTTCATGTTAGGTTTAGGGTTAGAGTTAAGTGCTATGGTTAGCGCTCGAGGTTAGGGTTAGGTTTAGGGTTCACAGTTAGGGTTACGTTTAGAGGTTAGCATTAGGGTTAGGGATTAGCTTTAGGGTAAGAGTTTAGAGTTAGTGTTGGGCTTTAGGCTCAGGGCTTAGGTTTAGGGTCAGAGGTTAGGGTTGATGTTAGGGCTTAGATTTAGTGGTTAGTTTAAGGGCACAGGACCTGTTTATTCTACAGTGAGAGGGGTTAGGGTTAGGGTTAGGGTTGTCGTAGGGGTTAAGGTTAGATTTAACCTTGGGGTTAGTGTTAGGGTTAGGATTAGGGGGTTAGTGTTAGGGTTAGGGGTTAAAAACACCTACAGCCAGCCCTAACCCGATTTCTGACACTTCTTCCATTCTCAGAGTTAACCAAGCCTACAATACAGCCATGTCATGCGTGAGAAGAGGCTCCACCTGAGTCCTGTATGTAGGTCTTGGCCCAAGGCCCAGCGTACGGTGGTGTTGTGTCGCAGCGACCCTGTGCACCACTCTCACCATAGATTAAACAGGTCCTGTGCCCTTAAACTAACCGCTAAATCTCAGCCCTAACACTAATCCTAACCCCTAACCCTAAAAGTTATCCTTAACCCTACTGTTAACACTCAAACTAACCCTTAACTCTAACCCTTGTCATGATCTTTAACCCTAACCCTAACACTTAACCCTAACCCTGTACCAAACCATAACCCCTAAGCTTAACCCTAACCCTAAACCTAAACCCTAAGTCTAACTGTAACTGTTAAACCTAACAGTAACTTTTAACCCTAAAACTAACCGTATCCCCTTACCCGAAGCCCTCACCCTAAGATTAAACTTCATCCCTAACCATAACGATAATCCTAACCTTAAATCTAATTCTCAGACTTCTTACTTTCTTAGAGATTTGAAAGCTTACAAACCTCCTTTACCATGCGTGAAATCAGGCTCTGCCAGAGTGTCCTACAAGAAACCCATGGGCCCATACCCTGCATACGATAGAGTGGGTTTCTGGTGACAATCGCATCCCCCTCAATCCCACTCCTAGGGCAGACAGGGCCCATACCCTAAGCAAAACCCTACCCCTCACTCATAATTCTAACCCTGATCCTATTGCTCACCTTAACACATAAACCTCACCGTAAACCTAACTTTAACCACTTATCCTAACATTAATGCATAACACTTATGCTAAGAACAACCCCTATCACTTAATTCTAACCCTAACTCCTAGCCATAACAGTAACCCCTAATCCCTAACCCTAATTCTAACCACTAAACATTACCTTAACCCTACAAACAACCCTAATACTAACCCTAACCTTAAACGCTAACCCTAACCTTATCCCTAAACATAACCTTAAAAGTTTACCCTAAACCCTAACCCTATCCCCTAACCCTAAGCCTAACCCTTAATTCTGATCCTAATCCTAACAATTAAACCTAACCCTAACCCTTAACCCTAACACTAACCCTTACCTTAATGCCGAGACCTAATCTTAGCAGTAAAGCTACCTCTAACCCTAACCCTAGACCTTAAACCTAACACTATCCCTAACTTATAACCCTAACCCTAACTGTTAACCCTCACCCTAACCCTTAACTCGGACCATAACCCTAACCCTTAACCCTAACCCTATCCCTTAATGCTAACCCTAAGCCTTAACCCTTAACCCTAATCCTATCCCTTAACCCTAACCCTAACCCCTAACCCTAACCCTAACCCTAACCCCAACCCTAAATCTATCTCTAGTCCCTAACCCAACCCTAACCGTTAACCCCTAATGCTAACATTAACCCTAACCCCTAATCCCTAACACCTAACCCTCACGCGAACACTAACCCCTAACCCCAAACACCTAACCCTAATCATAACCATAATTCTCACACTTCCTCCATTCTCAGAGTTAGCCAAGCCTACAATAAAACCATGCCATGCGTGAGAAGAGGCTCTGCCTGAGACCTGCATGTAGGTCTGGGCCCAAGGCCTAGGGTACGATGGTGTGGTGTGGCGATGACCCATTCTGCACACTTCTCACCATAGATTACACAGGTCCTGTGCCCTTAAAATAACCTCTAAATCTAAGTCCTAACGCTAACTCTAACACTAACCCTTAACCCTAAACTTAAGCCCTGACCCTAACGCCCAACACTAACATTAAACCCTTACCCTAATCCTTACCCATAACCCTAATGCCTAAACGTAACCCTAACGATGAACCCTAAACCTAACCCTAACCCCAAACCCTAACCATAACACTTAACTCTAACCCTAAACCTAACACGAACACTTAAACCTAAACTTAACCACTAACCCTAACACTTAACCTTAACCCTAACCGTTAACTCTCACACTAACCCTTAAACCTAACCCTAATCGTAATCTTTAACCCTAAACCTAACAGTTAACCCTTACCCTGTACCAAAACCTAACCCCTAACCTTAACCTTAACCCTAACACTTGACCCTAAAGCTAACTGTAACCATTAAACCTAACACTAACCTTTAACCCTGACCGTAACTCTAACCCCTAACCCTAAGCCCTCACCCTAATGCTAAACTTTATCCTTAACACTAACCATAATCCTATCCCTAAATCTAATTCTCAGACTTCTTGCTTTCTCAGAGTTTAGAAAGCCTACAATCCTCCCATGCCATGCATGAAAAGAGGCTCTGCCACTGTGTCCTGCATGAAACCCAGGGACCCATACCCAGTGTACGATAGAGAAAGTTCTCGGCCACAATCCTAGACCCCTAATCCTCCCGCCTAGTGCAGACAGGGCCCGTGCCCTAAGCATAAAAAGTACGCCTAACATATAACCCTAACCTTGAACGTAACACCTAACCCTGATCCTACTGCTCACCTTATCATGTAGACCACACTGTAACCCTAACTTTAACCGCATCTCCTAAAGTTAATGCATAACACTTACACTGAGAACAACGCCTATCCCATAATTCTAACCCTAAATCTTAGCCATAACCATAAAACCTAATCCCTAACCCTAATTCTAAACTGCTAACCCTAACCTTAACACTACCAACAACCCTAACACTAACCCTAACCCTAACCCTCACCCCTAATCCTACCCTATGCCTAAAAGTAACCCTAACTCCTAACCCTTATCCCTAACCAAAAGCCCTGTCCCTAACCATAAGACTTAAGTCTCACCCTTATACCCTAACCCTAATACGAATCCTTAAGCCTAATCCCCAATCCTAACAATTAACCTTAACCCTAACTGTTAACGCTCACCCTAACCCTTAAATCAGACCAAAACCCTAACATTTAACCCTAACCCTAATCCCTAATGCTAACCCTAAGCCTTAAACCTTTACCCTAATCCTATCCCTTAAGCCTAACCCTAACCCTAATTCCTAACCCTAACCATAATCCCTAACCCTAACCCTAACACTAACCCTAACTCTGAATCTAACCCTAGCCCCTAAACCAACACTAACCTCTAACCCCTAACCCTAACACTAACACTAACTCCTAATTTCTAACCCCTGAACCACACTCGAACCCTAACCCCTAACCCCAAACAATTAACCATAACCATAACCCTAATTCTCACACTTCCTCCATTTTCAGAGTTCACCAAGCCTACAATAGAGCCATGCCATGAGTGAGAAGAGGCTCCGCCTGAGTCCTGCATGTAGGTCTGGGCCCAAGGCCCAGGTACGATGGTGTGGTGTCAAGGGGACCAATTCTGCACCCTTCTCACCATAGATTAAACAGGTCCTGTGCCCTTAAACTAACCGCTAAATCTAAGCCCTAACACTAAACCTAAACGCTAACCCTAAACCTAAGCCCTTATCCTAATGCCCAACACTAACACCAAACACTCACCCTAAACCTAACCCGTAACCCTAACCCCTAAACGTAACCCTAACCATGCACCCTATATCTAACCCTAACCCCTAACCCTAACCATAACACTTAACTCTAACCCTAAACTAACATAAACCCTTAACACTAAACCTAATCCCTAACCCTCATGCTTAACCCTAACCGTTAATCCTCACACTTACCTTTAAACCTAACCCTAATTGTAATCTTTAACTCTAAACTTAACACTTAAACCTTAACCTGTACCAAAACCTATCCCCTAAACTGAACCCTAACACTAAACCTTAACGCTAAACCTAACTGTAACTGTTAAACCTAACACTGACCTTTAACTCTGACCCTAAACCTAACCCCTAACCCTAAGGCATCACC
This sequence comes from Eulemur rufifrons, assembly GCF_041146395.1. Taxonomy (NCBI): domain Eukaryota; kingdom Metazoa; phylum Chordata; class Mammalia; order Primates; family Lemuridae; genus Eulemur; species Eulemur rufifrons. Next base: position 832,959 of record NW_027182833.1, on the reverse strand, counting down.
TTAACACTAAACTTCATCCCTAATTCTAACCATAATCCTAACCCTAAATCTAATTCTCAGACTTTTTCTTTCTCAGAGTTTAGAAAGCCTATAATCCTCCCATGCCATGTGTGAAAGGAGGCCCTGCCACTGTGTCCAGGGGCCAATACCCAGCATACGATAGAGTGATTTCCCGGCGAATATGCTAGCCCCCTAACCTCTCCGCCTAGTGCAGACAAGGCACGTGCCCTAAGCATAAACACAACCCCTAACCAATAACCCTAACCATAACTGTTAACTCTCACCCTAACATTTAACCCTGACACTAACCCTAACCCGTAAACCTATCCCTAAACCTTTACCCAAAGCCTAAGCCTTAACTCTAACACTATCATTTAACCCTAGCCCTAACCCCTAAATGTTACACTAACCATGAACCCTAAGCCTAACCGTAACCCCTAACACTAACCATAACACTTAACTGTAACCCTAAACCTAACAAGACCCCTTAACCCTAACACTAACCCCTAACCCTAGCCCTTAAACTTAACCCTAAACTTTTACCCTCACACTAACCTTTAACACTAACCATAATGCTAATCTTTAACCCTAAACCTAACACTTAACTCTTACCCTGTACGAAACCCTAACCCCTGACCTTAACCCTGACAATAAACCTTAACCCTAAACCTAACTTTAACCGTTAAAACTAACACTAACCTTAACCCTAACTCTATCCCTAACCCTTAACCCTAAGCCCTCACCCTAACACTAATCGTCATCCCTAATCCTAACCATAATCCTATCCCTAAATCTTAATCTCAGACGTCTTCCTCTCTCAGAGTTTAAAAAGCCCTCACCCTAAAATTTAACCCTAAACCTAACTGTAACTGTTTAAACTAACACTAATCTTTAACCATAACCCTAACCCTTAACCTGAACCCTAAGCCAAACTCTTAACCCTAATCCTATCCCTTAACCCTAACTCTAATCCCTAACTCGAACGCTAACACTAACCCCAACCCTAAACCTAACCCTAGCCCCTAACCCAACCCTCACCCCAACCCCTAACCCTAACACTAACCCTAACCCCTAACCCTCATTTGAACACTCTCTCCTAAACCCAAATCCCTAACCCTAACCATAACCCTAATTCTCACACTTCTTCCATTCTAAGAGTTAACCAAGCCTACAATACAACCATGCCATGCATGAGAACAGGCTCCCCCTGATTCCTGCATGTACGTCTGAGCCCAAGGCCCAGGGTACAATGCTGTGGTGTCTCAGCGACCGATTCCACACCCTTCTCACCATAGATTAAACAGGTCCTCTGACCTTAAACTAATCGCTAAATCTAAGTCCTAACACTAACCCCTACCCTAAACAGAAACCCTGACCCAAACTCCCTTCACTAACACTATACCCTTACACCAAACCTAACCCCTAAACCTAACCCCTAAACATAACCTTAACCATGAACCCTAAACCTGAACCTAAACCCTAACACTTAAGTGTAACCCTAAACCTAACACGAACCCCTAATCCTAACCCTAAACCCTAACCCTAACCCTTCACCTTAACCCTAACCGTTAACCCTCAGCTAACCCTTAAACCTAACACTAATCCTAATCTTTACCCCTAAGCCGAACACTTAACCCTAACCCTGTACCAAACCCTAATCCCTAACACTAAGCCCTCTCCCTAACACTAAACTTCATCCCTAACCCTAACCGTAATCCTAACCCTAAATCTAATTCTGAGACTTCTTGCTTTCTCAGAGTTTAGAAAGCCTACAATCCTCCCATGCCATGCATGAAAGGAGGCTCTGCCACTGTGCCCTGCATGAAACCCAGAGGCCCATACCCAGCATACGATAGAGTGGGTTCCTGGTGACAATCCCAGCCTCCGAGCCCCCCCACCTAGTGAAGACAGGGCCTGTGCCCTAAGCATAAACACTGCCCCTAACCCATAACCATAACCCTGATCATAACATCTGACCCTGATCCTATTGCTCACCTTAACATGTAAAACTCACCATAACCCTAACCCTAACCCCTTATCCTAACGTTAATGAATAATACTTACCCTGAGGACAACATCTATCCCATAATTCTAACCCTAACTCTTATTCATAACTGTAAAACCTAATACCTAATTGTAAGCTGCTAACCCTAAATTTAACCCTACCAACAGCCCTAACACTAACCCTAACCCTAACCCTTGATCCTTAAGCCTAAACCCTAACCCTAACCCTAACCCTAAGTATAAACTCTACCCCTCACCCATAACCCTAACCCTGAACATAAAACCTAACCCTGATCCTATTGCTCACCTTAACACGTAAAGCTCACCGTAACACTAACTTTAACCGCTTACCCTAACTTTAAGCATAAAACTGACCCTGAGACCAACCCCTATGCCATAATTCTAACCCTAACTCCTTACCATAACCATAACACCTAATCCCTAACCCTAATTCTAAACTGCTAAACCTAACCTTAAGCCTACAAAAAACCTTAACGGTAACACTAACCCTAACACCTAATCCTAACCCTGTGCCTGAAAATAAACCTAACCCTTAACCTTTAACCCTAATGCTAATCCATAACCCTAACCATAACACTTTACTCTAACCCTAAATCTAACACGAACGTTTAACACTAGCCCTAAACCCTAACCCTAACCCTTAAACACAAACCTAACCGTTAACACTCACACTAACCGTCAACCCTAATCCGAATTCTAATCTTTAACCCTAAACCTAACACTTAACCCTAACCCTGTACCAAACCCTAACCCCTAACCATAACCCTCACCCTAAAACGTAACCCTAAACCTAACTGTAACCGTTAAACCTAACTCTAACATTTAACCTTTACTCTACCCATAATCCCTAGCCCTAATCCCTCACCCTAGCACTAACCTCATTCCTAACCCTAACTATAATCCTAACCCTAAATCTAATTATCAGACTTCTTGCTTTCTCAGCGTTAGAAAGCCTACAATCCTCCCATGCCATGAATAAAAGGAGGCTCTACCACTGTGTCCTGCCGGAAACCCCAGTGCCCATACTCAGCATACACTAGAGTGGGTTCCCGACGACAATCGCAACCCCAAACCCCTCCCCCCCTGCCTAGTGCAGACAGGGCCCGAGTCGTAAGCATAAACCCTACCCCTCACCCCTAACCATAACCCTGAACATAACACCTGACCCTGATCCCATTGCTCACCTTAAAATGTAAATCTCACCATAACCCTAAATTTAACCCCTTATCATAACGTTAATGCATAACACTTACCCTGAGAACAACTCCTATCTCTGAATTCTAACCCTAACTCCAAGCCATAACCATAACACCTAATCCCTAATGCGAATTCTAAACTGCTAACCCTAACCTTAAACCTACCATCAAACCAAACATTACCCTAGCCCCTAACTTTAAAACTATGCCTAAAAATAACCCTAACACTTCACCCTTAATCCTAACCCCTAACTCTAACCCTAACCCTACCCCTAAGACCCTAACCATAACCCTAACTGTTAACCCTCACCCTAACACGTAACCCTGAACTTAACCCTAAACCTTAACACTAACCCTTAACCCTAACCCTAAGCCAAACCCTTAACCATAATCCTATCCTTTAACCCTAAACGCTAACCCTAATATTAACCCCAACCCTAAACCTAACCCTAGCACCCTAACCCAAACCCAACAACTAACCCCTATCCCTAACACTAACCCTAACTCCTAATCCCTAGGACCTAACCCTGACTCGAACCATAATCCCAAACTCCAAACCCCTAACCCAAACCCTAACCCTGATTCTCACACTACTTCCATTCTCAGAGTGAAGCAAGCCTACAATACAGCTATACTATGCGTGAGATGAGGCTCCACCTGAGTCCTGCATGTAGGTCCTTTCCCAAGGATCAGGGAACGATTTTGTGCTTTCGTGGAGACTCCGACAGCACCCTTCTCACCGTAAATAAAACAGGTCCTGTGCCCTTAAACTAAAAGCTAAATCTCAGCCCTAACACTAACACTAACCCCTAACCGTAAACATAAGCTCCGACCGTAACGCTGAACACGAACTCTAAAACCTTACCCTAAACCTAATCCCTAACCCTAACACTAACCCATAAACATAACACTAACCATGAACCCTAAACCTAACCCTAACCATAACACTTAACGCTAACCCTAAAGCCTACACGAAGACTTATTCCTAACACTAACAAAAACCCTAGCCCTTAGTCTTGATCCTTATCATTAACCCTCACACTAGCCCTTAACCCTAACCCTAATCCTAATCTTTAACCCTAAAGCTAAAACTTAAGCCTAACACTGTACCAAACGCTAAACCTTAACCTTAACCCTAACCCTAAAACATAACCATAAACCTGACTGTAACGGTTAAACCTAACACTAACCTTTAACCCTAACCACTGACCTTAAGAACGCACCCTAACACTAACCTTCATCCCTAAACATTACCATAAACCTACCCCTAAATCTAATTCTCAGAGTTCTTGCTTTCTCAGAGTTTAGAAAGCCTAAAATCCTCCCATGCCATGAGTAAAAGGGGGCTCTGCCACTGTGTCCTGCATGAAACCCAGGAGCCCATACCCAGCGTACGATAGAGTGTGTTCCCGGGGACAATCCCATCCCCCTAACCCCAGCCCCCCGCCCAGTGCAGACAGGGCCCGTACGCTAAGTATAAACACTACCCCTAACAGATAACCCTCACCCTGAACATAACACCTAACCCTGATCCTATTGCTCACCTTAAAAAATAAACCTCCCCGTAACCCTAACTTAGCCCCTTAACTTAACGTGAATGCATAACACCTTGAGAAGAAGCCCTATCCCGTAATTCTAATCCTAAACCATAGTCATAACCGTAACACCTCATCCCTAATTCTAAAACGTCAAACCTAACCTTCACCCTACCAGCAACCCTAACCCTAACCCTAACCCCTAACCCTAAGCCCTCACCCTAACCACTAATCTTCATCCCTAAACCGTGCCGTAATCCTAACCCGAAATCTAATTCTCAGACTTCTTGCTTTCTCAGAGTTTTGAAAGCCTACAATCCTACTAAGCCATGCATGAAAGCCGGCTCTGCCACAGTGTCCTGCATGAAACCCAGAGGCCCATACACTGCGTGCGATAGAGTGGGTTCCCAGCGACCATCACAGACCCCTAACTTCGCCTCCTAGTGCATACAGGGCCCGTGCCCTAAGGATAAACCCTACCCCTCACCCATAACCCTAACCCAGAACATAACACCTAACCCTGATCCTACTGCTCACCTTAACAGGTAAAGCTCACCGTAACCCTAACTTTAACCCCTTATCTTAACGTTAATGCATGACACCCTGAGAACAAGACCTATACCGTAAATCTAACGCTAACTCCTAGCCATAACCATAACACCTCATCCCTAATTCTGAAACGCCAACCCTAACCTTAACCCTACCAACAGCACTAACATTAACCCTAACCCCTTACGCTAACCCTACGCCTAAAAATAACCCTAACCTTTGATCCTGAGTCATTACCCATAATCTTAACCCTAACCCTCAACCCTAATCCCAATCCTTAACTATTAAACTTAACCCCAACTCTTAACCCTAACCCTGACCTTTACCCTAATGCCTAGAGATCTAACCGCAACACTGACCTACAGTTACACTAACCCTACCCTCTAACGCTAACCTTAAACCTGAACCATAAACCTAACCCTTAACCCTAACCCTATCCCTAACCCCCTTACCCTAACTCTAACTGTTAACCCTCACCCTAACCCTCAACCTTGACCCTAACCTTAAACCTTAATCCTAACCATGCGTTTCATGAGCCTCTGCCTTTGTCCTGCGTGACAGTTGAAGCCCAACACCAAGGGTAAGATGAAGTGGGGACGCAGCCTTGCTCCACACCCACAGTGCCCCGTACATTAGACGGGGCCCGTGCCCTAACACACACCGTTAAACGTAAGCCCTAACCCTATCACTAAACCAAACCCTTCGTAAGCCCTGAATCTAACTCCTAACAGTAACCCTAATCCCTGACCCTTACTCTTGCCTCTCACCCTAAACCTAAACCCAACCACTAAACATAATCCTAATCTCTAACCCTAACAGTAATCCTAACCCTAATTCTAACCTAAAACCCTAACCCCTAAATCTAATCCTAGTCCCTAACACCTAACCTTACCCTAAACCGAATTCCAATTCTCAGAGTTCTTCAATTCAAAAACTTAAAAAAGCCTACAATCCACCAATGCCGTGTCTGAGATGAGCGTCCGCCCCTATGTCCTGCATGACAGGCAGGCGCCAATGCCCAGGGTACTATGGAGTGGAGTCCTGGGGTCTGTAGGCTTGCTAAACTCCAGTTTGGAAGAATTGCTATAGTCATATATAGGGATGCTTACATTTACTTATAGAAAGCAACTATTGATGTGTGATTTGTAGGCTTGCCTTACTCTAGTTTGGATGAAGAAGCTGAATCATATATAGGAATATTAGCTTTGAGTTAGAGGAAGCATCTATGGGGGGTGCTTTTTTGGCTTGTTAAACTCTGGTTTGGAAGAAGTTCGAGAGTCTTATATAGGAACGATATCATTCATTCAGAGAAAGCAATTATAGGGAGTTGGTTTGTAGGCTTGCTAAGCTCTAGTTTGGAGGAAGGCGAGAGTCATATATAGAACGCTTACGTTCACATAAAGCGTCTACGGGGGGACGGATTCTAGGCTTCCTAAACTCTAGCTTGGAAAAAGAGGACAGTTATGTATAGGAACTCTCGGCGGGGGATTTGTAGCATTGCTAAAATCTTAGATTGGAAAAGTTGCGAGAGTCATACATAGGAATGTTAACATTCACTCAATGAAAGCAACTATAAGGGGTGCTTTCCAGGCTGGCTACACTCTAATTTGGAAAAAGTGCGACAGTCATATATATAGGAAGGCTTATATTCACTCAGACAAAGCAATTATGTGTAGGTGTATAGTAGGCATGCTAACTCTAGTTTGGAAAATTTCGAGAGCCATGTATAGGAAAGCATACAGTAACTTAGAGAAAGCAACGAACAGGGGTGGAGTGTAGGCTTTCTAAACTCTAGTTTGGAGGAAGTGCCATAGTCATATATAGGAACGCTTAAATTCGTTCAGAGAAAACAGCTGTCGGGGATTGGTTTGTAGACTTATTCAACTCTAGTTTGGAAGAAGTGCGAGAGACATATATAGGAATGTTTACATTGACTCAAAGAAAGCAACTATGGGGGAGTGTTATTTTGGCATGCCAGATGTTAGTTAAGAAGAAGTACAAGACTCATATATAGGAACGCTTACATTCACACAGCGAGAGCAACTACGGAGTAGTGTCAGGTAGACATGTTAAAGTCTAGCTTGGGAGAAGTTCCAGAGTCCTATATAGGAAAGGTAACAGCCACTTTGAAAAAGCAAGTCTTGGCGGGTGGTTTGTAGGCCTGCAAAACCCTGTTTTGGTTGAAGTGTGAGAGTCATATATGAGAAGGCTTACATTCACTCAGAGAAAGCAACGATGGGGTTGTTTGTAGGCTTACTAAACTGCAGTTTGGAAGAAGCACGAGAATCACATATAGGAGCACATACATTTTGACGCACTGAAAGTAACTATGGGGTGGTGTTTTATAGGCATGCTAAACTCTAGTTTGGAGGAAGTTTGAGAATCACATATAAGAAAGCTTAGAGTCACTTAGAGAAAGCAAATCTCTGGGTGTGGAATGTAGGCCTGCTAAACTCTATTTTGGTTTAAGAGTGAGAGTCATATATGGGAAGGCTTACATTCCCTCAGAGAAAGCAACGACGGCGTGGTGGTTTGTAGGCATACTAAACTCTAGTTTGGAAGAAGTAGGAGAATGATATATGGGAACGCTTACATTCGCGTAGAGAAAGCAATTATGGGGTGGCGTTTTTGTAGCCATGCTAATCTCTAGTTTGGAAGAAGTTAAGGAGTAATATATAGGAAAGGGTACAGTCATAGAAACCAACTCTCGGGGAATGTTTTGTACACCTGCAAAACTCCAGTTTGGAAGTGGGAGAGAGTCATATTGGGGACCGCGTGCATTCACTCAGAGAAATCAACGATGGGATTGTGATTTGTAGGCATAGTCAACTCTAGTTTGGAAGAAGTACGAGAATCGTATATAGGAAAGCTTACCTTCACGCAGAGAAAGCAACTATGGAGTGATGTTTGTATGCCTACTAAAATATAGTTTGGAGGAAGTTCGAGAGCCATATCTGGGAAGCTTACAGTCACTTAGAGAAAGCAACCCTCGGGGGTGTTTCGTAGGCCTGCTAAACTCTATTTTCAATGAAGTGTTAGAATAATATATGGGAACTCAGTGAAAGCAACGTTGTGGTTGTGGTTCCTAGAAGAAGCAAGAGAATCACATGTAGAACCGCTTACATTCCGGCACCGAATGCAACTATGGGGTGGTGTTTTGTAGGCTTGCAAAACTCTAGTTTGGACGAAGTTTGAGAGTCATATATAGGAAAGTTTACAGTCACGTAGAGAAAGCAACTCTCTGGGTGTGGAATGTAGAGTTATTTTGGTTGAAATAGAGTTATTTTGGTTGAAATGTGAGAGTCATATATGGGAACGCTTACATTCACTCAGAGAAAACAACGTTTGGGTGGTGGTTTGTAGGGCATACTAAACTGTAGTTTGGAAGAAGGACGAGAGTCCTATATAGGAACACTTACATTCACACAGAGAAAGCACTTATGGCGTCAGGTTTTGTAGGCATGCTAAACTGTAGTTTGGAAGAAGTTGGAGAACCTTATACAGGAAAGATTACCGTCACCCAGGGAAAGCAACACTCGGGAGATTTTTTTGTACACATGCTAAACTCTAATTTGGATGAAGTGTGAGAGTCAAACATGGGACCGCTTACATTCCCTCAGAGAAACAACACTGGGGTGGTTTTTGTAGGCATACTAAATAGTTTGGAAGAAGTACGAGAATGATATTTGGGAACGCTTACATTCACACAGAGAAAGCAACTACGTGGTGGTGTTTTGTAAGCATGCTATAGTTTGGAAGAAGTTCCAAACCTGAACAGTCATTTAGAGAAAGCAACTCTTGGTGGGTGATTTTTAGGTCTGCTAAATTGTATTTTGAAAGAAGTACCAGAGTGATATATACTAATGCTTACATTCATGCAAAGAAAAAACCATGGGGTGATGTTTTGTGGGCATGTTAACCTGTAGTTTGGAAGAAGTTGGAGAGTCTTATTTAGGAAAGCTTACAGTCACCTAGAGAAAGCAACTCTCGGGAGAGCCTTTCTTGGCCTGCTAAACTCTACTTTGCATCAATTGTGAGAGTCAAACATGGGAATGCTTTCATTCATTCAGAGAACGTAACGTTTGGGTGGTGGTTTGTAGGCATTCTAAACTGTATTTTGGAGGAAGTACGAGAGTCATGTATATGAACGCTTACATTCATGCAGAGAAAGCAACTGTGGGGTGGTTTCTAGGCATGCTAAACTCTAGTTTGGACGAAGTTTGACAATCCCATATAAGAAAGCTTAGAGTCGCTTAAAGCAAATCTCTGGGTGTGGAATGTAGGTGTGCCAAATTCTATTTTGGTTTCAGAGTGAGAGTCATATATGGGAAGGCTTACATTCACTCAGAGAAAGCAACGATGGTGTGGTCGTTTGTAGGCATACTGAACTCTAGTTTGGAAGAAGTAGGAGAATGATATATGGGAACGCTTACATTCATGCAGAGAAAGCAATTATGGGGTGGCTTTTTTGTAGCCATGCAAATCTCTATTTTGCAAGAAGTTAAAGAGTAATATATAGGAAAGCGTACCGTCATTTATAGAAACCAACTTTCGGGGGATGATTTGTAGGCCTGCAAAACTCTACTTTGGAAGAAGGGGGAGAGTCATATGGGGGACTGGGTATATTCACTCGGAGAAATCAACGACGGGGTTGTGGTTTGTAGGCATACTAAACTCTAGTTTGGAAGAAGGACGAGAATCATTTATAGGAACGCTTACATTCATGCAGAGAAAGCAACTATGGAGTGATGTTTGTATGCCTACTAAACGATAGATTGGAGGATGTTCGAGAGTCATATCTGGAAAGCTTACAGTCATTTAGAGAAAGCAACTCTCTGGGGGTGGTTCGTAGGCCTGCTAAACTCTATTTTCAATGAAGTGTTCGAATCATATACAGGAACGCTTACATTCACTCAGAGAAAGCAACGTTGGGGTGGCCGTTTTTGAGCATACTAAACTCTACTTTGGAAGAGGTACGAGAGACATACATAGGAACGCTTACATTAACACAGAGAAAGCAAATACGGGGTGCTGTAGTGCAGGCATGCTAAACTATAGATTGGAAGAAGTTCGAAAGCTGACAGTCACTTAGAGAAAGCAACTCTTGGCGGGTGATTTTTAGGTCTGCTAAATTGTATTTTGAAAGACGTACAAGAGTTATATACACAAACGCTTACATTTATGCAGAGAAAGAAACTATGGGGTGATGTTTTGTTAGCATGCTAAACTGCAGTTTGAAAGGACTTCCAGAGTGTTATATAGGATAGCTACAGTCACCTAGAGAAAACAACACTCGGGACAGCTTTGCAAGCCTCTAAACACTAATTAGCAGCAATTGTGAGAGTCAAATATGGGAAAGCTTACATTCACGGAGAGAACACAACGTTTGGGTGGTGGTTTGTAGGCATAATAACTGTAGGTCGGAAGAAGTAGGAGAGTCATATATATGAACAGTTACATTCACGCAGAGAAAGAAACTGTTGGGTGGTGTATGTACGCATGTTAATCTATACTTTGGAGGAAGTTTGAGAGTCATATCTGGGGAAAATTACAGTCACATAGCTAAATCAACCATCGGGGACTGGTTTGTAGGTCTGCTAAATTCTATTTTGGAAAAAGTGATTCATATAAGGGAATGCTTATGTTCACTCAGAGAAAGCAACGATGCGGTGGTGTACTGTTGGCATGCTAAACTTTAGTTTGGAAGAAGTTCGAGAGTTTTACATAGGAAAGCTTACATTCACCTAGAGAAAGCAACTCTCAGGATGTGGTTTATAGGCCTGGTGAACTCTAATTTGGATCAAGTGTGAGAGTCATACATACGAGTTCCAAAATACAGTTTAGTATGCCTACAAACCACCAGCCTAACATTGCTTTCTCTGAGTGGATATAGGCCTTCCCTTATATGAATCTCGGACTGCTTTCAAAATGCAATTTGCCGGACCTACAAAACACCGCCCGAGAGTTGCTTTCTCTCACTATAAGCTTTCCTATATATGACTTTGGGACATAGTTTAGCATGCCAACAAAAGGCCACCCCATAGTTTGCGTGAATGTAAGCGTTCCTATGCATCACGCTCGTACTTCTTCCAAAGTATAGTACACCTACCAACCACCTCCCCAACGTTGCTTTTTCTGAGTGAATGTAAGCATTCTTTTATTCTCGTACTTCCTCCAAACTCCAGTTTAGTGTGACTAAAAATCACCACCGCAACCTTGCTTTCTCTGAGTGAATGTTAGCGTTCCCATTTAAGATTCACACTTCATCCAAAATAGAATTTGGCAGAACTACAAACCGGCCCCCAAGGGTTGCTTTCTCTGTGAGACTGTAAGCTTTCCTATTACTCTTAACTTCTTCGCAACTAGAGATTTGCATGCCTACAAAACACCACCCCATAGTTGCCCTCTCTGCGTGAATGTAAGCACTCATATATATGACTCTGCTACTTCTTCCAAAATACAGTTTAGTATGCTTACAAACAACCAACCAAACGTTGCGTTCTCTCAGAGAACGTTAGCGTTCCCAAGTATGACTGTTCCAAATGATGCAAAGTAGAGTTTAGCAGGCTTACAAACTATCTCTCGAAAGTTGCTTCCTCTGGGGGACTGTAAGCTTTCCTATAAAAGACTGTCGAACGTCTTCGAAACTACATTTCAGCACGCCAACAAAACATAACCACATAGTTTCTTTCTCAGCATAAATATAAGCGATTTTATATATGACTCTTGTACTTCTATCAAAATACAATTTAGCAGACCTCAAAATCAACCGCCAAGAGTTGCTTTCTCTAAGTCACTGTCAGCTTTCGAACTTCTTCCAAATTATATTTTATCATGCCTACAAAACACCACCCCATAGTTGCTTTCTCTGCGTCCATATAATCGTTCATATATATGACTCTCGTACTTCTTCCAAACTGGAGTTAGTATACCTACAAACCGGCACCCAAATTTACCTTTCTCTGAGTGAATGAAGCGTATCCATGTATGCCTCTTTCACTTCATCCAAATTAGAGTTTAGCGGCCCACAAACCACCTCCTGTGAGTTGCTTTCTCTAGGTGACTGTAAACTTTCCTATATAAGACTCTCGAACTTCTTCCAAACTACAGTTTAGCATGCCAACAATACAGCGCCCCATCGTTGATTTCTCTGAGTGAACATAAGCGTTCCCATATATGACTCTCACTCTTCTTCCAAAATAGAATTTAGCAGACCTACACAACACCCGATGGTTCCAATTCTCTAGGTGACTTTAATTTTTCCCACATATGACTCTCGAACTTTCTCCAAACTAGATTATGATGATTACATAGACCACCCCACAGTTGCTTTCTCTGCGTGAATGTAACCGTTCATATATGACTCTCCTACTTCTTTTGAACTACAGCATTTATTCCTACAAACCATCACGACAACGTTCTTTCTGTGAGTGAATGCAAGCGTTCTCACACTTCATCCAAATTACAGTTTAGCAGACCTACCAACAAACTACACAGATTTGTTTTTCTCTGTGTCACTGTAATCTTTCCTATGTAAGGCTCTCGAACTTCTTCCAAACCACAGTTTAGCATGCCAACAAAATACGATCACAGAGTTGCTTTCTCTGCGTGAATGTAAGCATTCGTATATATGACTCTCCTACTTCCTCCAAAATACAGTTTAGAATGCTTACAAACCACCACCCAAACGTTGCGTTCTCTGAGTGAATGTAAGCGTTCCCATGTTTGACTCTCACAATTGATGCAAATTAGAGTTTAGCACGCTTAGAAACAATCTGCCGAGAGTTACTTTCTCTAGGTGATTGTAAGCTTTCTTATATAAGACTCGCGAACTTCTTCCAAACTACACTTTAGCATCCCAACGAAACACTGCCCTATCGTTGATTTCTCTGAGTGAACATAAGCGTTCCCACATATGAATTTCACTCTTCTTCCAAAATAGAATTTAGCAGATCTACAAAATGGCCCCCGATGGTTGCTTTCTCTAAGTGACTGTAATTTTCCCCAGATATGACTCTCGAAATTCCTCCAAACTACAGATTAGCATGCATACATACGCCACCCAACAGTTGCTTTCTCTGCGTGAATGTAACCGTTCATATATGACTCTTCTACTTCTTCCGAACTACAGTTATTATGCCTACAAACCACCACCCAAACGTTGTGTTCTCTGAGTGAATGTAAGCGTTCCCATGTTTGACTCTCACAATCGCTGCTTGTTAGAGTTTAGCAGGCTTGCAAAGCTCTCCTGAGTGTTGCTTTCTCTAGGTGACTGTAAGCTATCCTACATAACACTCTCGAACTTCTTCCAAACTGCAGTTTAGCATCCCCACAACACATCACCCCACAGTTTCTTTCTACGCATGAATGTAAGCGTTTGTATATAAGACTCTGACACGTCTTTCAAAATACAATTTAGCAGACTTAAAAAATCACCCGCCAAGAGTTGCTTTCTCTAAGTGACTGTCAGCTTTCGAACTTCTTCCATTGTATAGTTTAGCATGCCTGCACTACAGAACCCCGTATTTGCTTTCTCTGTGTTAATGTAAGCGTTCGTATTTATGTCTCTTGTACCTCTTCCAAAGTAGAGTTTAGTATGCTCACAAACGGCCACCCCAACGTTGCTTTCTCTGAGTGAATGTAAGCGTTCCTGTATATGATTTTAACACTTCTTTGAAAATAGAGTTTAGCAGGCCTACGAACCACCCCCTGAGAGTTTCTTTCTCTAAATGACTGTAAGCTTTCCAGATATGACTCTCGAACATCCTCCAAACTATAGTTTAGTAGGCATACACACATCACTCCATAGCTGGTTTGTCTGCGTGAATGTAACCGTTCATATATATGACTTTCCTACTTCTTCCGAACTACAATTAAGGCCACAAACTGCAACCCAAACCTTGCGTTCTGAGTGGATGTAAACCTTCCCATACTTGACTTTAAGAGTTGGTGCAAATTATCAGGCTTAGAAATCATCTCCCAAGAGTTGCTCTCTCTAGGTGACTGTAAGCTTTGCTATATAAGATTCTAAACTTCCTCCAAACTATAGTTTAGTAGGCATACAAACCTCACTCCATAGTTGCTTTCTCTGCATGAATGTAAGCGTTCCTATATATGATTCTCCTACTTTCTCCAAACTAGAGTTTAGTATGCCTACAAAACACAACCCCATCCTCGATTTCTCTGAGTCAATGTACGTGGTCCCCAATATGACTCTCCCACTTCTTCCAAAGTAGAGTTTTGCAGGCCTACCCTTCATCCCCCGAAAGTTGGTTTCTATAAATGAGTGTACGCTTTCCTATATAACTTCTTCCAAACTAGAGATTAGCATGGGTACAAAAAAGCCACCCCATAATTGCTTTCTCTGCATGAATGTAAGCGTTCCCATATATCATTTTCCTACTTCTTCCAAACTAGAGTTTAGTATGCCTACAAACCACCACACCATCGTTGCTTTCTCTGAGTGAATGTAACCCTTTCCATATATGACTCTCAATCTAAACCAAAATAGAGTTTAGCACGCCTACATTCCACACCCAGAGATTTGCTTTCTCTAAGTGACTCTAAGCTTTCTTATATGTGATTCTCAAACTTCGTCCAAACTAGAGTTTAGCACGCCTAGAAAACACCACCCCACAGTTCCTTTCTCTGCATGAATGTAAGCGTTTGAATATATGACTCTGGTACTTCTTTCAAAATACAATTTAGCAGACCTAAAAATCCACCGCCAAGAGTTGCTTTCTCTAAGTGACTGTCTGCTTTCGAACTTCTTCCAAACTATATTTTAGCAGGCCTACAAAACACCACCCCATAGTTGCTTTCTCTGCGTCCATATAAGCGTTCATATATATGACTCTAGTACTTCTTCCAAACTGGAGTTAGTATACCTACAAACCGGCACCCCAATTTACCTTTCTCTGAGTGAATGAAGCGTATCCATGTATGCCTCTTTCACTTCATCCAAATTAGAGTTTAGCGGCTTACAAACCACCTCCTGTGAGTTGCTTTCTCTAGGTGACTGTAAACTTTCCTATATAAGACTCTCGAACTTCTTCCAAACTACAGTTTAGCATGCCAACAATACAGTGCCCCATCGTTGATTTCTCTGAGTCAACATAAGCGTTCCCATATATGACTCTCACTCTTTTTCCAAAATAGAATTTAGCAGACCTACACACCAGCCCCCGATTGTTCCTTTCTCTAAATGACTCTAATTTTCCCCAGATATGACTCTCGAACTTCCTCCAAACTACAGATTATGATGATTACATACGCCACTCCACAGTTGCTTTCTCTGCGTGAATGTAACCGTTCATATATGACTCTCCTACTTCTTCGAACTACAGTTGTTATTCCTACAAACCACCACGACAAAGTTCTTTCTCTGAGTGAATGCAAGCGTTCTCACACATCATCCAAATTACAGTTTAGTAGACCTACCAACAAACTACAGAGAGTTGTTTTCTCTGTGTCACTGTAATCTTTCCTATATAAGGCTCTCGAACTTCTTCCAAACCACAGTTTAGCATGCCAACAAAATACGATCACAGAGTTGCTTTCTCTGCGTGAATGTAAGCATTCGTATATATGACTCTCCTACTTCCTCCAAAATACAGTTTAGAACGCTTACAAACCACCATCCAAACGTTGCGTTCTCTGAGTGAATGTAAGCGTTCCCATGTTTGACTCTCACAATTGATGCAAATTAGAGTTTAGCACGCTTAAAAACAATCTGCCGAGAGTTACTTTCTCTAGGTGACTGTAAGCTTTCTTATATAAGACTCGCGAACTTCTTCCAAACTACACTTTAGCATCCCAACGAAACACTGCCCTATCGTTGATTTCTCTGAGTGAACATAAGCGTTCCCACATATGAATTTCACTCTTCTTCCAAAATAGAATTTAGCAGATCTACAAAAAGGCCCCCGATTGTTGCTTTCTCTAAGTGACTGCAATTTTCCCCAGATATGACTCTCGAACTTCCTCCAAAGTATAGATTAACATGCGTACATACTCCACCCAACAGATTCTTTCTCTGCGTGAATGTAACCGTTCATACATATGACTCTCCTACTTCTTCCGAACTACAGTTATTATGCCTACAAACCACCACCCAAACGTTGTGTTCTCTCCGTGAATGTAAGCGTTCCCATGTTTGACTCTCACAATTACTGCTAATTAGTGTTTAGAGGCTTGTAAAGCTGTCCCGAGTGTTGCTTTCTCTAGGTGACTGTAAGCTATCCTATATAACACTCTCGAACTCCTTCCAAACTGCAGTTTAGCATGCCAACAACACATCACCCCATAGTTTCTTTCTCTGCATGAATGTAAGCGTTTGTATATGACTCTGGTACGTCTTTCAAAATAAAATTTAGCAGACCTAAAAATCACCCGCCAAGAGTTGCTTTCTCTAAGTGACTGTCAGCTTTCGAACATCTTCCAATCTATAGTTTAGCATGCCTGCATTACAGCACCCCGTATTTGCTTTCTCTGTGTTAATGTAAGCGTTCGTATTTATGTCTCTCGTACCTCTTCCAAAGTAGAGTTTAGTATGCTCAAAAACGGCCACCCCAACGTTGCTTTCTCTGAGTGAATGTAAGCGTTCCTGTATATGATTCAAACACTTCATTGAAAATAGAGTTTAGCAGGCCTACGAACCATCCCCAGAGAGTTGCTTTCTCTAAATGACTGTAAGCTTTCCAGATATGACTCTTGAACATCCTCCAAACTATCGTTTAGTAGGCATACAAACATCACTCCATAGTTGCTTTCTCTGCATGAATGTAAGCGTTCCTATATATGATTCTCGTCCTTCTTCCAAACTAGAGTTTAGTATGCCTACAAACCACAACCCCATCGTTGATTTCTCCAAGTGAATGTACCCAGTCCCCCATATGAGTCTCCCCCTTCTTCCAAAGTAGAGTTTTGCAGGCCTACAAACCATCCCCCGAAAGTTGGTTTCTATAAATGACGGTACGCTTTCCTATATATTACTCTTTAACTTCTTGCAAAATAGAGATTAGCGTGGCTACAAAAAAGCCACCCCATAATTGCTTTCTCTGCATGAATGTAAGCGTTCCCATATATCATTCTCCTACTTCTTCCAAACTAGAGTTCAGTATGCCTACAAACCACCACACCATCGTTGCTTTCTCTGAGTGAATGTAAGCCTTCCCATATATGACTCTCACTCCGAAACCAAAATAGAGTTTAGCACGCCTACATTCCACACCCAGAGATTTGCTTTAAGCGACTCTAAGCTTTGTTATATGTGATTCTCAAACTTCGTCCAAACTAGAGTTTAGCATGCCTAGAAAACACCACCCCAGAGTTGCTTTCTCTGCATGAATGTAAGCGTTTGAATATATGACTCTGGTATTTCTTTCAAAATACAATTCAGCAGACCGAAAAATGAACCGCCGAGAGTTGCTTTCTCTAAGTGACTGTCTGCTTTCGAACTTCTTCCAAACTATAATTTAGCAGGCCTACAAAACACCACCCCATAGTTCCTTTCTCTGCGTCCATATAAGCGTTCATATATATGACTCTAGTACTTCTTCCAAACTGGAGTTAGTATACCTACAAACCGGCACCCCAATTTACCTTTCTCTGAGTGAATGAAGCCTATCCATGTATGCCTCTTTCACTTCATCCAAATTAGAGTTTAGCGGCTTACAAACCACCTCCTGTGAGTTGCTTTCTCTAGGTGACTGTAAACTTTCCTATATAAGACTCTCGAACTTCTTCCAAACTACAGTTTAGCATGCCAACAATACAGCGTCCCATCGTTGATTTCTCTGAGTCAACATAAGCGTTCCCATATATGACTCTCACTCTTCTTCCAAAATAGAATTTAGCAGACCTACACACCAGCCCCCGATTGTTCCTTTCTCTATGTGACTCTAATTTTCCCCAGATATGACTCTCGAACTTCCTCCAAACTACAGATTATGATGATTACCTACGCCACCCCACAGTTGCTTTCTCTGCGTGAATGTAACCGTTCATATATGACTCTCCTACTTCTTCGAACTACAGTTGTTATTCCTACAAACCACCACGACAAAGTTCTTTCTCTGAGTGAATGCAAGCGTTCTCACACTTCATCCAAATCACAGTTTAGCAGACCTACCAAGAAAGTACAGAGAGTTGTTCTCTCTGTGTCACTGTAATCTTTCCTATATAAGGCTCTGGAACTTCTTCCAAACCACAGTTTAGCATGCCAACAAAATACGACCACAGAGTTGCTTTCTCTGCGTGAATGTAAGCATTCGTATATATGACTCTCCTACTTCCTCCAAAATACAGTTTAGAATGCTTAAAGACCAGCCACCCAAACGTTGCGTTCTCTGAGTGAATGTAAGCGTTCCCATGTTTGACTCTCACAATTGCTGCTAATTAGTGTTTAGAGGCTTATAAAGCTGTCCCGAGTGTTGCTTTCTCTAGGTGACTGTAAGCTATCCTATATAACACTCTCGAACACCTTCCAAACTGCAGTTTAGCATCCCCACAACACATCACCCCATAGTTTCTTTCTCTGCATGAATGTAAGCGTTTGTATATGACTCTGGTACGTCTTTCAAAATACAATTTAGCAGACCTAAAAATCACCCGCCAAGAGTTGCTTTCTCTAAGTGACTGTCAGCTTTCGAACTTCTTCTAATCTATAGTTTAGCATGCCTGCACTACAGCACCCCGTATTTGCTTTCTCTGTGTTAATGTAAGCGTTAGTATTTGTCTCTCGTACCTCTTCCAAAGTAGAGTTTAGTATGCTCAAAAACGGCCACCCCAACGTTGCTTTCTCTGAGTGAATGTAAGCGTTCCTGTATATGATTCGAACACTTCATTGAAAATAGAGTTTAGCAGGCCTACGAACCACCCCCAGAGAGTTGCTTTCTGTAAATGACTGTAAGCTTTCCAGATATGACTCTCGAACATCCTCCAAACTATCGTTTAGTAGGCATACAAACATCACTCCATAGTTGCTTTCTCTGCATGAATGTAAGCGTTCCTATATATGATTCTCGTCCTTCTTCCAAACTAGAGTTTAGTATGCCTACAAACCACAACCCCATCGTTGATTTCTCCGAGTGAATGTACCCAGTTCCCCATATGATTCTCCCCCTTCTTCCAAAGTAGAGTTTTGCAGGCCTACAAACCATCCCCCGAAAGTTGGTTTCTATAAATGACGGTACGCTTTCCTATATATTACTCTTTAACTTCTTGCAAAATAGAGATTAGCGTGGCTACAAAAAAGCCACCCCATAATTGCTTTCTCTGCATGAATGTAAGCATTCCCATATATCATTCTCCTACTTCTTCCAAACTAGAGTTCAGTATGCCTACAAACCACCACACCATCGTTGCTTTCTCTGAGTGAATGTAAGCCTTCCCATATATGACTCTCACTCCGAAACCAAAATAGAGTTTAGCACGCCTACATTCCACACCCAGAGATTTGCTTTAAGCGACTCTAAGCTTTCTTATATGTGATTCTCAAACTTCGTCCAAACTAGAGTTTAGCATGCCTAGAAAACACTACCCCAGAGTTGCTTTCTCTGCATGAATGTAAGCGTTTGAATATATGACTCTGGTATTTCTTTCAAAATACAATTCAGCAGACCGAAAAATGAACCGCCGAGAGTTGCTTTCTCTGAATGTCTGCTTTCGAACTTCTTCCAAACTATAATTTAGCAGGCCTACAAAACACCACCCCATAGTTGCTTTCTCTGCGTCCATATAAGCGTTCATATATATGACTCTAGTACTTCTTCCAAACTGGAGTTAGTATACCTACAAACCGGCACCCCAATTTACCTTTCTCTGAGTGAATGAAGCGTATCCATGTATGCCTCTTTCACTTCATCCAAATTAGAGTTTAGCGGCTTACAAACCACCTCCTGTGAGTTGCTTTCTCTAGGTGACTGTAAACTTTCCTATATAAGACTCTCGAACTTCTTCCAAACTACAGTTTAGCATGCCAACAATACAGCGTCCCATCGTTGATTTCTCTGAGTCAACATAAGCGTTCCCATATATGACTCTCACTCTTCTTCCAAAATAGAATTTAGCAGACCTACACACCAGCCCCCGATTGTTCCTTTCTCTATGTGACTCTAATTTTCCCCAGATATGACTCTCGAACTTCCTCCAAACTACAGATTATGATGATTACCTACGCCACCCCACAGTTGCTTTCTCTGCGTGAATGTAACCGTTCATATATGACTCTCCTACTTCTTCGAACTACAGTTGTTATTCCTACAAACCACCACGACAAAGTTCTTTCTCTGAGTGAATGCAAGCGTTCTCACACTTCATCCAAATCACAGTTTAGCAGACCTACCAAGAAACTACAGAGAGTTGTTTTCTCTGTGTCACTGTAATCTTTCCTATATAAGGCTCTCGAACTTCTTCCAAACCACAGTTTAGCATGCCAACAAAATACGACCACAGAGTTGCTTTCTCTGCGTGAATGTAAGCATTCGTATATATGACTCTCCTACTTCCTCCAAAATACAGTTTAGAATGCTTAAAAACCAGCCACCCAAACGTTGCGTTCTCTGAGTGAATGTAAGCGTTCCCATGTTTGACTCTCACAATTGCTGCTAATTAGTGTTTAGAGGCTTGTAAAGCTGTCCCGAGTGTTGCTTTCTCTAAGTGACTGTAAGCTATCCTATATAACACTCTCGAACACCTTCCAAACTGCAGTTTAGCATCCCCACAACACATCACCCCATAGTTTCTTTCTCTGCATGAATGTAAGCGTTTGTATATGACTCTGGTACGTCTTTCAAAATACAATTTAGCAGACCTAAAAATCACCCGCCAAGAGTTGCTTTCTCTAAGTGACTGTCAGCTTTCGAACTTCTTCTAATCTATAGTTTAGCATGCCTGCACTACAGCACCCCGTATTTGCTTTCTCTGTGTTAATGTAAGCGTTCGTATTTATGTCTCTTGTACCTCTTCCAAAGTAGAGTTTAGTATGCTCACAAACGGCCACCCCAACGTTGCTTTCTCTGAGTGAATGTAAGCGTTCCTGTATATGATTTTAACACTTCTTTGAAAATAGAGTTTAGCAGGCCTACGAACCACCCCCTGAGAGTTTCTTTCTCTAAATGACTGTAAGCTTTCCAGATATGACTCTCGAACATCCTCCAAACTATAGTTTAGTAGGCATACACACATCACTCCATAGCTGGTTTGTCTGCGTGAATGTAACCGTTCATATATATGACTTTCCTACTTCTTCCGAACTACAATTAAGGCCACAAACTGCAACCCAAACCTTGCGTTCTGAGTGGATGTAAACCTTCCCATACTTAACTTTAAGAGTTGGTGCAAATTATCAGGCTTAGAAATCATCTCCCAAGAGTTGCTCTCTCTAGGTGACTGTAAGCTTTGCTATATAAGATTCTAAACTTCCTCCAAACTATAGTTTAGTAGGCATACAAACCTCACTCCATAGTTGCTTTCTCTGCATGAATGTAAGCGTTCCTATATATGATTCTCCTACTTTCTCCAAACTAGAGTTTAGTATGCCTACAAAACACAACCCCATCCTCGATTTCTCTGAGTCAATGTACGTGGTCCCCAATATGACTCTCCCACTTCTTCCAAAGTAGAGTTTTGCAGGCCTACCCTTCATCCCCCGAAAGTTGGTTTCTATAAATGAGTGTACGCTTTCCTATATAACTTCTTCCAAACTAGAGATTAGCATGGGTACAAAAAAGCCACCCCATAATTGCTTTCTCTGCATGAATGTAAGCGTTCCCATATATCATTTTCTTACTTCTTCCAAACTAGAGTTTAGTATGCCTACAAACCACCACACCATCGTTGCTTTCTCTGAGTGAATGTAACCCTTTCCATATATGACTCTCAATCTAAACCAAAATAGAGTTTAGCACGCCTACATTCCACACCCAGAGATTTGCTTTCTCTAAGTGACTCTAAGCTTTCTTATATGTGATTCTCAAACTTCGTCCAAACTAGAGTTTAGCACGCCTAGAAAACACCACCCCACAGTTCCTTTCTCTGCATGAATGTAAGCGTTTGAATATATGACTCTGGTACTTCTTTCAAAATACAATTTAGCAGACCTAAAAATCCACCGCCAAGAGTTGCTTTCTCTAAGTGACTGTCTGCTTTCGAACTTCTTCCAAACTATATTTTAGCAGGCCTACAAAACACCACCCCATAGTTCCTTTCTCTGCGTCCATATAAGCGTTCATATATATGACTCTAGTACTTCTTCCAAACTGGAGTTAGTATACCTACAAACCGGCACCCCAATTTACCTTTCTCTGAGTGAATGAAGCGTATCCATGTATGCCTCTTTCACTTCATCCAAATTAGAGTTTAACGGCTTAGAAACCACCTCCTGTGAGTTGCTTTCTCTAGGCGACTGTAAACTTTCCTATATAAGACTCTCGAACTTCTTCCAAACTACAGTTTAGCATGCCAACAATACAGCGCCCCATCGTTGATTTCTCTGAGTCAACATAAGCGTTCCCATATATGACTCTCACTCTTTTTCCAAAATAGAATTTAGCAGACCTACACACCAGCCCCCGATTGTTCCTTTCGCTAAATGACTCTAATTTTCCCCAGATATGACTCTCGAACTTCCTCCAAACTACAGATTATGATGATTACATACGCCACTCCACAGTTGCTTTCTCTGCGTGAATGTAACCGTTCATATATGACTCTCCTACTTCTTCGAACTACAGTTGTTATTCCTACAAACCACCAAGACAAAGTTCTTTCTCTGAGTGAATGCAAGCGTTCTCACACATCATCCAAATTACAGTTTAGTAGACCTACCAACAAACTACAGAGAGTTGTTTTCTCTGTGTCACTGTAATCTTTCCTATATAAGGCTCTCGAACTTCTTCCAAACCACAGTTTAGCATGCCAACAAAATACGATCACAGAGTTGCTTTCTCTGCGTGAATGTAAGCATTCGTATATATGACTCTCCTACTTCCTCCAAAATACAGTTTAGAATGCTTACAAACCACCACCCAAACGTTGCGTTCTCTGAGTGAATGTAAGCGTTCCCATGTTTGACTCTCACAATTGATGCAAATTAGAGTTTAGCACGCTTAGGAACAATCTGCCGAGAGTTACTTTCTCTAGGTGACTGTAAGCTTTCTTATATAAGACTCGCGAACTTCTTCCAAACTACACTTTAGCATCCCAACGAAACACTGCCCTATCGTTGATTTCTCTGAGTGAACATAAGCGTTCCCACATATGAATTTCACTCTTCTTCCAAAATAGAATTTAGCAGATCTACAAAACGGCCCCCGATTGTTGCTTTCTCTAAGTGACTGCAATTTTCCCCAGATATGACTCTCGAACTTCCTCCAAAGTATAGATTAACATGCGTACATACACCACCCAACAGTTTCTTTCTCTGCGTGAATGTAACCGTTCATACATATGACTCTCCTACTTCTTAGGGTAAAGGTTAAGCGTTAGGGTTAGGGATTAGTGATTAGGGTTTTTGGTTAGTGTTAGGGTTAGCGGTTAGGAGTTAGTGTTTTAGGAAGGGGTATGGTTAGAATTAGGATTGGGGTTAGAGTTAGGGTGAGGTATAGGGGTTAGGTTTAGCTAAAAGGATAGGATTAGGGTTACGGGTTGGGCTTAGGTTTAGGGTTAAAGTTTACTGCTAGGGTAAGGGATAGGGTTCAGGGTTAGCTTTAGGGGTTCTGGATAGGGTTAGGTGTTAGGTTAGTGTCAGGGTTAGGTCTAGTCGTGAGGGTAAGGTTTAGGGTTAGCTTTAAGAGCTAGAGTTAGGTTTAATGGTTAGGATTAGGATTAGGGTTAAGGGTTAGGGTAAGGCTTAGGGGTTAGGGT
Organism: Eulemur rufifrons; assembly: GCF_041146395.1. NCBI lineage: Eukaryota > Metazoa > Chordata > Mammalia > Primates > Lemuridae > Eulemur > Eulemur rufifrons. Next base: position 808,787 of record NW_027182833.1, on the reverse strand, counting down.
GAAGGGTTAGGGTTTTTATTAGGCATAGCGTTGGGGTTAGAAGTAAGGGTTACTGTCAGTGTTAGGGTTGTAGGTAGGGCTACGGTTAGGGTTAGCGGTTTAGAATTAGGGTTAGGGATTAGGTGTCACAGTGATCACTAGGAGATAGGGTTACAATTATGGGATAGGGGTTGTTCTCAGGAAATGCGTTATGCATTAACGTTAGGATAAGAGGTTAAAATTAGGCGCCCGGTGAGGTTTACGTGTTAAGGGGAGAAATAGGAACAGGGTTGGGTGTTACGTTCAGGGTTAGGGTTATCTGTTAAAGGTATTGTTTATGCTTAGCGCACGGGCCCTGTCTGCATTAGGCGGGCGGGGGGAGTTTAGGGGGCTGGGATTGTACCCGGGAACCCACTCTATCATACTCTGGGTATGGGCCCGTGGGTTTCATGCAGGACACAGTGGTAGAGCCTCCTTTCACGCATGGCATGGGAGGATGGCAGGCTTTCTAAACTCTAAGAAAGCAAGAAGTCTGAGAATTAGATTTAGGGTTAGGATTCTGGTTAGGGTTAAGGATGAAGTTTAGTGTTAGGGTGAGGGCTTAGGGTTAGGGATTAGGGTTAGGGTTAAAGGTTACTCTTAGGTTTAACGGTTACACTTTGGTTTAGGGTTGAGGTTTACGGTTAGGGTTAAGATGAGGGGTTAGGGTTTGGTACAGGTTTAGGGTTAAGTGTTAGGTTTAGGGTTGAAGATTAGGATTAGGGTTAGGATTAAAGGTTAGCGTGAGAGTTAACGCTTAGGGTTAAGGTTAAGAGTTAGGGTTTAGGGTTAGGGTTAGGGTTAGTTTTAGGGTTAGAGTTATGTGCTATGGTTTGTGTTAGAGGTTAGGGTTAGGTTTACTGGTCACGGTTAGGGTTACGTTTAGGGGGTAGCATTAGGGTTAGGGTTAGGGTTAAGGGATAGGATTAGGGATAAGTGTTGGGCTTAGGGTTAGGGTTTAGTGTTAGGGTTAGCAGTAAGGATTAGGGTTAGGGTCAAGGTTAAATGCTTGGGTGCGGGTAATGGTTAGGGTCAGGGTTAAGGTTCACGGATAGGGTTAGTGTTAAGGGTTACGGGTAGGTTTAGGGTTCAGGGTTAGAGTTAGCATTAGGGCTTAAGGTTAGGATTAGGCGGTCGGTTCGATTTAGGGTTAGATCTAGGCGTTAGGGTAAGGGCTAGCGTTAGGGTTAAGAGATAGGGTTAGGTTTAATGCTTAGGATTAGGGTTAGGGTTTGGGGTTAAAGTAAGTGTTAGGGGTTAGGTTTAAGGATCCAAGGTTAGGGTTATTTTTAGCTGTAGTGTTAGGGTTAGGGATAAGGGATCCCATTAGCATTAAGGGTCTTCCTTACTGTAGGGTTAAGGGTTAGGCTTAGAGTTAAAGGTTCAGGTTAGGGTCAGTGTTAAGATTTAGGGTGAGGGTTAACGGTTAGGGTAAAGGTTAAGCGTTAGGGTTAGGGATTAGTGATTAGGGATTTTGGTTAGTGTTAGGGTTAGCGATTAGGAGTTAGTGTTTTATGAAGGGGTATGGTTAGAATTAGGATTGGGGTTAGAGTTAGGGTGAGGTATAGGGGTTAGGTTTAGGGGTTAGTTTTAGGGTAAAAGGATAGGATTAGGGTTACGGGTTGGGCTTAGGTTTAGGGTTAAAGTTTACTGCTAGGGTTAGGGATAGGGTTCAGGGTTAGCTTTAGGGGTTCTGGTTAGGGTTAGGTGTTAGGATAGTGTCAGGGTTAGGTCTAGTCGTGAGGGTAAGGTTTAGGGTTAGCTTTAAGAGCTAGGGTTAGGTTTAATGGTTAGGATTAGGATTAGGGTTAAGGGTTAGGGAAAGGCTTAGGGGTTAGGGTGAAGGGTTAGGGTCAAGGGTTAGGGTTTCTGTTAGGCATAGCGTTGGGGTTAGAAGTAAGGTTTACTGTCAGTGTTAGGGTTGTAGGTAGGGTTACGGTTAGGGTTAGCGGTTTAGAATTAGGGTTAGGGATTAGGTGTCACAGTGATGACTAGGAGATAGGGTTAGAATTATGGGATAGGGGTTGTTCTCAGGAAATGGGTTATGCATTAACGTTAGGATAAGAGGTTAAAGTTAGGCGCACGGTGAGGTTTACGTGTTAAGGGGAGAAATAGGAACAGGGTTGGGTGTTATGTTCAGGGTTAGGGTTATCTGTTAAAGGTATTGTTTATGCTTAGCACACGGGCCCTGTCTGCATTAGGCTGGCGGGGGGAGTTTAGCGGGCTGGGATTGTACCCGGGAAACCATTCTGTCATACCCTGGGTATGGCCCCGTGCGTTTCATGCAGGACACAGTGGTAGAGCCTCCTTTCACGCATGGCATGGGAGGATTGCAGGCTTTCTAAACTCTAAGAAAGCAAGAAGTCTGAGAATTAGATTTAGGGTTAGGATTATGGTTAGGGTTAAGGATGAAGTTTAGTGTTAGGGTGAGGGCTTAGGGTTAGGGATTAGGGTTAGGGTTAAAGGTTAGTCTTAGGTTTAACGGTTACACTTTGGTTTAGGGTTGAGGTTTACGGTTAGGGTTTAGATGAGGGGTTAGTGTTTGGTACAGGGTTAGGGTTAAGTGTTAGGTTTAGGGTTGAAGATTAGGATTAGGGTTAGGATTAAAGGTTAGCGTGAGAGTTAACGCTTAGGGTTAAGGTTAAGAGTTAGGGTTTAGGGTTAGGGTTAGGGTTAGGGTTAGTTTTAGGGTTAGAGTTATGTGCTATGGTTTGTGTTAGAGGTTAGGGTTAGGTTTACTGGTCACGGTTAGGGTTACGTTTATGGGGTAGCATTAGGGTTAAGGTTGAGGTTAAGGGATAGGATTAGGGATAAGTGTTGGGCTTAGGGTTAGGGTTTAGTGTTAGGGTTAGCATTAAGGATTAGGGTTAGGGTCAGGGTTAAAAGCTTGGGTGCGGGTAATGGTTAGGGTCAGGGTTAAGGTTCATGGATAGGGTTAGTGTTAAGGGTTACGGGTAGGTTTAGGGTTCAGGGATAGAGTTAGGGTTAGGGTTAGGGATAGGGGTTAGGGTTAGGGTCAGGGTCAGGGTAAGGGGTTAGGGGTTAGGGTTAGGGCTTAGGTTTAGGGGTAGGGGGAGGGTTAGGGTTAGGGTAGGGGTTAGGGTTAGGGGTTAGGGGTTAGGGTTAGTATTAGGGTTAGGTTAGGGTTAGGGTTAGGGTTATGGGTTAGGGCTAGGGATAAGGAGAGGGCTAGGGCTAGGAGTTAGGTTTCGGGTTAGGCGTTAGGGTTAGGGTTAGGGGTTAGGGCTAGGGCTAGGGCTAGGGTTAGGGTCATGGTCAGGGTCAGGGGTCAGGGTCAGGGTCAGAGGTTAGGGTTAGGGTTTAGGGTTAGGGTTAGGGGTTAGGGTTAGGGTTAGGGGTTAGTGGTAGGGTAGGGGTTAGGGGTTAGGGTTAGGGGTTAGGGTTAGGAGTTAGTGGTTAGAGTTAAGGTCAGGGTCAGGGTCAGGGGTTAGGGTTAGGGTTAGGGGTTTGGGTTACGGTTAGGGTTTAGGGGTTAGGGTTATGGTTTAGGGTTAGGGTTAGGGGTTAGGGTTAGGGTTAGGGTTAGGGCTCGGGCTAGGGGTAGGCCTAGGGTTAGGGTTAGGGGTTAGTTTTAGGGCTAGGGCTAGGCCTAGGGGTTAGGGATAGGGGTTAGGTTTAGGGTTAGGGGTAGGGTTAGGGTTAGGGGTTAGGGTTAGGGGTTAGGGTTAGGGTTAGGGGTTAGGGTTAGGGGTTAGGGTTAGGGTTAGGGATTTGGGTTGGGGTTAGGGGTTAGTTTTAGGGGTTAGGG
>NW_027182833.1:745000-792500 GCF_041146395.1 Eulemur rufifrons | reverse complement strand
ACTCTAAGAAAGCAAGAAGTCTGAGATTGAGATTTAGGGTAGGATTATGGTTAGGGTTAAGGATGAAATTTAGTGTTAGGGTGAGGGCTTAGGGTTAGGGATTAGGGTTAGGGTTAAAGGCTACTCTTAGGTTTAACGGCTACACTTTGGTTTAGGGTTGATGTTTACGGTTAGGGTTAAGATGAGGGGTTAGGGTTTGTTACAGGGTTAGGGTTAAGTGTTAGGTTTAGGGTTGGAGATTAGGATTAGGGTTAGGATTAAAGGTTAGCGTGAGAGTTAACGCTTAGAGTTAAGGTTAAGAGTTAGGGTTTAGGGTTAGGGTTGGGGTTAGGGTTAGTTTTAGGGTTAGAGTTATGTGCTATGGTTTGTGTTAGAGGTTAAGGTTAGGTTTACTGGTCACGGTTAGGGTTACGTTTAGGGGTTTGCGTTAGGGTTAGGGTTAAGGGATAGGATTAGGGTTAAGTGTTGGGCTTAGGGTTAGGGTTTAGTGTTAGTGTTATCATTAAGGATTAGGGGTAGGGTCAGCGTTAAATGCTTGGGTGCGAGTAATGGTTAGGGTCAGGGTTAAGGTTCACGGATAGGGTTAGTGTTAAGGGTTACGGGTAGGTTTAGGGTTGAGGGTTAGAGTTAGCATTAGGGCGTAAGGTTAGGATTAGGCGGTAGGTTCGATTTAGGGTTAGATCTAGGCGTTCGGGTAAGGGCTAGCGTTAGGGTTAAGAGATAGGGTTAGGTTTAATGCTTAGGATTAGGGTTAGGGTTCGGGGTTAAAGTAAGTGTTAGGGGTTAGGTTTAAGGATGAAAGGTTACTGTTATTTTTAGCTGTAGTGTTAGGGTTACGGAAAAGGGATCCCATTAGCATTAAGAGTCTTCCTTACTGTAGGGTTAAGGGTTAGGCTTAGAGTTAAAGGTTAAGGTTAGGGTCAGTGTTAAGATTTAAGGTGAGGGTTAACGGTTAGGGTAAAGGTTAAGCGTTAGGGTTAGGGATTAGTGATTAGGGTTTTTGGTTAGTGTTAGGGTTAGCGGTTAGGAGTTAGTGTTTTATGAAGGGGTATGGTTAGAATTAGGATTGGGGTTAGAGTTAGGGTGAGGTATAGGGGTTAGGTTTAGGGGTTAGTTTTAGGGTAAAAGGATAGGATTAGGGTTACGGGTTGGGCTTAGGTTTAGGGTTAAAGTTTACTGCTAGGGTTAGGGATAGGGTTCAGGCTTAGCTTTAGGGGTTCTGGTTAGGGTTAGGTGTTAGGTTAGTGTCAGGGTTAGGTCTAGTCGTGAGGGTAAGGTTTAGGGTTAGCTTTAAGAGCTAGGGTTAGGTTTAATGGTTAGGATTAGGATTAGGGTTAAGGGTTAGGGTAAGGCTTAGGGGTTAGGGTGAAGGGTTAGGGTCAAGGGTTAGGGTTTTTGTTAGGGATAGCGTTGGGTTTAGAAGTAAGGGTTACTGTCAGTGTTAGGGTTGTAGGTAGGGTTACGGTTAGGGTTAGCAGTTTAGAATGAGGGTTAGGGATTAGGTGTCACAGTGATGACTAGGAGATAGGGTTAGAATTATGGGATAGGGGTTGTTCTCAGGAAATGGGTTATGCATTAACGTTAGGATAAGAGGTTAAAGTTAGGCGCACGGTGAGGTTTACGTGTTAAGGGGAGAAATAGGAACAGGGTTGGGTGTTATGTTCAGGGTTAGGGTTATCTGTTAAAGGTTTTGTTTATGCTTAGCGCACGGGCCCTGTCTGCATTAGGCGGGCGGGGGGAGTTTACGGGGCTGGGATTGTACCCGGGAACCCACTCTATCATACTCTGGGTATGGGCCCGTGGGTTTCATGCAGGACACAGTGGTAGAGCCTCCTTTCACGCATGGCATGGGAGGATTGCAGGCTTTCTAAACTCTAAGAAAGTAAGAAGTCTGAGAATTAGATTTAGGGTTCGGATTATGGTTAGGGTTAAGGATGAAGTTTAGTGTTAGGGTGAGGGCTTAGGGTTAGGGCTTAGGGTTAGGGTTAAATGTTACTCTTAGGTTTAACGGTTACACTTTGGTTTAGGGTTGAGGTTTACGGTTAGGGTTAAGATTAGGGGTTAGGGTTTGGTACAGGGTTAGGGTTAAGTGTTAGGTTTAGGGTTGGAGATTAGGATTAGGGTTAGGATTAAAGGTTAGCGTGAGAGTTAACGCTTAGGGTTAAGGTTAACAGTTAGGGTTTAGGGTTAGGCTTAGGGTTAGGGTTCGTTTTAGGGTTAGAGTTATGTGCTATGGTTTGTGTTAGAGGTTAGGGTTAGGTTTACTGGTCACGGAGAGGGTTACGTTTAGGGGTTAGCATTAGGGTTAGGGTTAAGGGATAGGATTAGGGTTAAGTGTTGGGCGTAGGGTGAGGGTTTAGTGTTAGGGTTATCATTAAGGATTAGGGGTAGGGTCAGGGTTAAATGCTTGGGTGCGGGTAATGGTTAGGGTCAGGGTTAAGGTTCACGGATAGGGTTAGTGTTAAGGGTTACGGGTAGGTTTAGGGTTCAGGGTTAGAGTTAGCATTAGGGCTTAAGGTTAGGATTAGGCGGTAGGTTCGATTTAGGGTTAGATCTAGGCATTAGGGTAAGGCCTAGCGTTAGGGTTAAGAGATAGGGTTAGGTTTAATGCTTAGGATTAGGGTTAGGGTTTGTGGTTAAAATAAGTGTTAGGGGTTAGGTTTAAGGATCCAAGGTTAGGGTTATTTTTAGCTGTAGTGTTAGGGTTAGGGATAAGGGATCCCATTAGCATTAAGGGTCTTCCTTACTGTAGGGTTAAGGGTTAGGCTTAGAGTTAAAAGTTCAGGTTAGGGTCAGTTTTAAGATTTAGGGTGAGGGTTAACGGTTAGGGTAAAGGTTAAGCGTTAGGGTTAGGGATTAGTGATTAGGGTTTCTGGTTAGTGTTAGGGTTAGCGGTTAGGATTTAGTGTTTTATGAAGGGGTATGGTTAGAATTAGGATTGGGTTTAGAGTTAGGGTGAGGTATAGGGGTTAGGTTTAGGGGTTAGTTTTAGGGTAAAAGGATAGGATTAGGGTTACGGGTTGGGCTTAGGTTTAGGGTTAAAGTTTACTGCTAGGGTTAGGGATAGGGTTAGGGTTAGGGTTAGGGTTAGGGTTAGGGTTGTTTGTAGGGTGAAGTTTAGGGTTGGCATTTTAGAATTAGGGATGAGGTCTTATGGTTATGGCTGGGGATTAGGATTAGAATTATGGGATGGGGCTTCTTCTCAGGGTGTTATGCATTAAGGTTAAGATAAGGGGATAAGTTAGGGTTACGGGGAGGTTTATGTTTTAAGGTGAGCAATAGGATCAGGGTCAGGTGTTATATTCAGGGTGAGGGTTATCTGTTATGGGTAGTGTTTATACTTAGCGTACAGGCCCTGTCTGCACTTGGCGGGGGGCTGGGGTTAGGGGGATGGGATTGTCCCCGGGAACCCACTCTATCGTACGCTGGATATGGGCTCCTGGGTTTCATGCAGGACACAGTGGTAGAGCCCCCTTTTACTCATGGCATGGGAGGATTTTAGGCTTTCTAAACTCTGAGAAAGCAAGAAGTCTGACAATTAGATTTAGGGGTAGGATTATGGTAATGTTTAGCGAGGAAGATTAGTGTTAGGGTGGGCTCTTAGGGTTAGGGGTTAGGGTTTAAGGTTTGTGTTATTTTTAACAGTTACAGTTACGTTTATGGTTAAGTTTCAGGGTTAGGGTTAAGGTTTGGTTTTATCGTTTGGCACAGGGTTAGGCTTCAGTGTTAGCTTTATGGTTAAAGATTAGGATTAGGGTTAGGGTTAAGGGTTAGTGTGAGGGTTAATGGTAAGCTTCAAGATTAAGGGTTAGGGTTGGGCTTAGGGTTAGGAATAAGGCTTCGTGTAACATTTAGGTTTAGAGTTAAGTGTTATGGTTATGGCTAGAGGTTAGGGTTAGGTTTAGGGTTCATGGTTAGGGTTACATTTAGGGGTTCGGGTTACGGGTTAAGTTTAGGGCGAGTGTTTAGTGTTACTGTTGGGCGTTAGGATAAGGGCCGAGGTTTAGGGTTAGGATTTAGGTTTAGTGTTAGGGCTTAGATTTAGTGGTTAGTTTAAGGGCACATGCTCTGTTTAATCTATGGTGGGAAGGGTGCAGACTGGGTCGCCTCAACACCACACCATCGTACTTGGGCCTTGGGCCCAGACCTACATGCAGGACTCAGGCAGAGCCTCTTCTCACTCGTGGCATGGCTCTATTGTAGGCTTGGTCAACTCTGAGAACGAAGGAAGTGTGAGAATTAGGGTTATGGTTAGGGTTATGTGTTTGGGGTTAGAGGTTTGGGTTTGAGTGAAGTTTAGTGGTTAGGAATTAGAAGTTAGGATTAGTGTGTCAAGGGTTAGGTGTTAGGTTTTTGTAAGGGGCTAGCGTTAGATTTAGGTTTAGGGTTAATGTTCAGGTGGGTTAGGGGTCAGCGTTAGGGTTAGGCTTACAAGATAGGATTAAGGTAAAGGGTGAAGGCTTAAGATTAGCAGTAAGGGTTAAGGTTAGGGTTAAGGGTTAGGGTTTCGGTCCAAGTTAAGGGTGAGAGTGAGGGTTAACAGTTGCGATTAGGGTAATGGTTTAGGGATAGTAATAGGTTTAAGGGATAGGGTTAGGGTTAGGTTTAGGGTTCGGGGTTAGGGTTAGCATTAGCGGTTAGGGTTAGGGTTAGGGGTTAGGGTTACAGTTAGGGTTAGGTCTAGGCATTATGGTAATGGTTCGTGTTAGGGTTAAGAATTAGGGTTAGGTTTAATTGTTAGGATTATGATCAGGGTAATGGTTAGGGTTAGGGTTAGCGGTTAGAGTTAGGGTTAGTGTTAGGGTTGTTTGTAGGGTGAAGGTAATGTTTAGCAGTTTAGAATTAAGGTTAGGGATTAAGTGTTACGGTTATGCTAGGAGTTAGGCTTAGAATTAAGGGATAGGGTTTGTTCTTAGGGTAAGTGTTATGCAATAACATTAGGATAGGGGTTAAAGTTAGGGTTACAGTGAGGTTTACGTGTTAAGGTGAACAATAACATCAGGGTTAGGTGTTATGTTCAGGGTTAGGGTTATGGGTGAGGTGCAGGGTTTTTGCTTAGGGCATGGGCCCTGTCAGCACTAGCAGGGGGAGTTAGGGGGCTGTGATTGTCCCCGGGAACCCACTCTATTGTGCACAGAGTATGGGCTCCTGGGTTTCATGCAGGACACTGTGGCAGAGCCAGCTTTCACGCATGGCTTTGGAGAATTGTAGGCTTTTAAAACTCTGAGATAGCAAGAAGTCTGAGAATTAGATTTAGGGTTAGGATTATGGTTAGGGTTAGGGATGAAGATTAGTCAGGGAGAGGGCTTAGGGTTAGGGCTTAAGCTTCGAGTGAGGATTAGGGGTTAGGGAGTAGGTGTTGGGTTTAGTGATAGGGTTAGGGCTTAGGGGTTAGGGTTGGGTTAGGGGCTAGGGTTAGATTTAGAGTGGGGTTAGGGTTAGCGTTATGGGTTAGAGTTAGGGTTAAGGGATAGGATAAGGGTTAAGCGTTAAGGCTTAGGGTTAGCGTTAAGTGTTAGGTTTAGTTTTAAGGGTTAGGGTTACAGTTCGAGTTAAGGGTTAGTGTGGGGTTAACGGTTAGGGCTAGGGTTATGGGTTAAGGATAGAGTTAGGTTTAAGGCTTAGGATTAGGGTTCAGTGTTAGGGTTAGCATTAGGGATTAGGGTTAGGGTTAGGGGTTACGTTTACTCTTAGGGTTAGGTCTAGGCATTAGGGTACGTGTTAGTGTTAGGCTTAAGAGTTAGGGTTAGGTTTAATTGTTAGGATTAGGATCAGGGTTAAGGGTTAGGGTTAAGTGTCAAGTGTTACGGTTATTTTTAGGTGTACGGTTAGGGTTAGCGGTTAGGGTTAGGGTTAGTTTGTAGGGATAAGGTAATGTTTAGCAGTTTTGAATTAGCCTTAGGGATTAGGTGTTACAATTGTGGCTAGGAGTTAGGGTTAGAATTAAGGGATAGGGGTTGTTCTTAGGGTAAGTCTTATGCATTAACGTTAGGATAACAGGTTCAAGTTAGAGTTATGGTGAGGTTGATGTGTTAAGGTGAGCAATAGTATCAGGGTGAGCTGTGATGTTCAGGGTTAGGGTTATGGGTGAGGGGTAGTGTTTATGCTTATATCACGAGCCCTCTCTGCTCTAGGAGGGGGCTTAGAGGGCTGGGATAGATGCCGGAAGCCACTCTATCATACACTGGGTATGGGCCCCTTGGTTTCATGCCGGACACAGTGGCCAAGCCTCCTTCTACACATGGCATGGGAGGATTGTAGGCTTTGTAAACTCTGAGAAAGCAAGAAGTCTGAGAATTAAATTTAGGGCTAGGATTAGGGTTAGGGTTAGCAATATAGGTTACTGTTATGGTGAGGGCTTAGGGTTAGGGGTTTCAGTTAGGGTCAGGGTTAAAGGTTAGTGTTAGGTTTAACAGTTACAGTTAGGTTTAGGGTTAAGCTTTAAGGTTTAAGCTTAGGGTTAAGATTAGGGGTTAGGTTTTGGTACAGGGTAAGGGTTAAGTGCTAGGTTTAGGCTCAAAGATTAGGATTAGGGTTAGGGTTAAGGTTTAGTGTGAGGGTTAACGGTTAGGGTTAAGGTTAAGTGTTAGGTTTATGGGTTAGGGTTAGGGTTAAGTGTTCATGTTAGGTTTAGGGTTAGAGTTAAGTGTTATGGTTAGGGTTAGGGGTTTGGGTTAGGTTTAGGGTTCATGGTTAAGGTTACATTTAGGGGTTAGGTTTAGGGTAAGCGTTTAGTGTTAGTGTTGGGCATTAGGGTCAGGGCTTAGGTAGGGTTAGGGGTTAGGGTCAGTGTTTGGGCTTTGATTTGGCGGTTAGTTTAAGGGTACAGGACCTGTGTAATCTATGGTGAGAAGGGTGCAGAATGTTTCCATGCGACACTACACCATCGGATCCTGGGCCTTTGGCCCAGACCTACTTGCAGGACTCATGCGGAAACTCTACTCACGCATTGCATGGTTGTATTTTAGGCTTGGTTAACTCTGAGAATGGAAGTAGTGTGAGAAATAGGGTTATGGTTAGGGTTAAGGGTTTGGTGTTAGGGGTTAGGGTTCAAGTGAGGTTTAGTGGTTAGGGACTAGGATTTAGGGTTAGTGTTAGGGTTAGGGGTTAGTTTTGCGTTAGGGGCTAGGGTTAGATTTATGGTTGGGGTTAGTGTTAGGGTTAGGATTAGGCATCAGGGTTAGTGTTAGGGTTAAAGGATAGGATTGGCGTTAAGTGTTTAGGCTTAGGGTTTGTGTTAAGTGTTAGGGTTGGGGTTTAGGCTTAGGGTTACGGTTTGAGTTAAGCTCTAGGGTGAGGGTTAAAGATTAGGCTTAGGATTATTGGTTAGGGATAGAGTTATGTTTAAGGGTTAGGGATAGGGTTAGGTTTAGGGTTCAGTGTTAGGGTTAGCATTAGGGGTTAGGGTTAGGGTTAGGGGTTAGGCGTAGTGATGTATTAAGGGCTATGGTTAGAATTAGGATTGGGGTTAGTGTTAGGTTTAGGGTTAGGGGTTAGGTTTAGGGTTAAGGGATAGGATTATGGTTAAGGGTTGGGCGTAGCTTTAGGGTTAAGATTTAGTGTTAGGGTCCGGTTTAAGGGTTAGGGTGAGGGTTAACGGTTAGGGTTAGGGTTGGGGTTAGGGTTTAGGGATATAGTTAGTATTAAGTGTTAGAGTTAGGTTTAGGGTTCAGGGTTAGGGTTAGCTTTAGGGGTTATGATTAGGGTTAGGTGTTAGTTTAGTGTTAGTGTTAGGTCTAGGCGTCAGGGTAAGGTTTAGGGTTAGGGTTAAGAGCTAAGGTTGGGTTTAGTGGTTAGGATTAGGGTTAGGGTTAGGAGTTAGGGTAAAGGGTCAAGGGTTAGCATTATTTTTAGCTATAGCTTTGGCGTTAGGAGTAAGGGTTAGGTTCAGTGTTAGGGTAACAGTAGGTTACCGTAACAGTAACTACGTAGGGTAACAGTTAGTGTTAGTGGTTTAGAATTAGGGTTAGGGATTAGTTGTCACAGTTATGACTAGGAGATAGGGTTAGAATTATGGGATAGGGGTTAATCTCAGGGTAAGTGTTATGCATTAACGTTAGGATAAGAGGTTAAAGTTCAGGTTACGGTGAGGTTTACATTCTAAGGTGAGCAATAGAATCAGGGTTAAATGTTATTTTCAGGGTTAGAGTTTTGGGTGAGGTGTAGAGTTTATGCTTAGGGCACGGGCCTTGTCTGCATTAAGCGGGGGGGGGGGTTTAGGGGGCTGGGATTGTCACCAGGAACCCACTCTATCGTACTCTGGTTATGGGCCCCAGCGGTTCATTCAGGACACAGTGGAAGAGCCTCCTTTCACGCATGGCATGGGAGGATTGTAGGCTTTCTAAACTCTAAGAAAGCAAGAAGACTGAGAATTAGATTTAGGGTTAGGGTTAGGGTTCGGGTTAAGGATCAAGGTTAGTATTAGGGTGAAGGCTTAGAGTTAGGGGTTACGGGTAGCGTTACAGGTTACTCTTAGTTTTAACCGTTACAGTTAGGTTCAGGCTTAAGGTTTATGGTTAGGTTTAAGGTTAGGGTTTAGGGTTTGGTACAGGATTAGGGTTAAATATTAGGTTTAGGGTTAAAGATTACGATTAAGGTTAGGTTTAAAGGTTAGTGTGAGGGTTAACAGTCAGGGTTAAAGTTAAGAGTTAGGGTTAGGGTTAGTGTTAGGATTAAGGGTTCATGTTAGGTTTAGGGTTAGAGTTAAGTGCTATGGTTAGCGCTCGAGGTTAGGGTTAGGTTTAGGGTTCACAGTTAGGGTTACGTTTAGAGGTTAGCATTAGGGTTAGGGATTAGCTTTAGGGTAAGAGTTTAGAGTTAGTGTTGGGCTTTAGGCTCAGGGCTTAGGTTTAGGGTCAGAGGTTAGGGTTGATGTTAGGGCTTAGATTTAGTGGTTAGTTTAAGGGCACAGGACCTGTTTATTCTACAGTGAGAGGGGTTAGGGTTAGGGTTAGGGTTGTCGTAGGGGTTAAGGTTAGATTTAACCTTGGGGTTAGTGTTAGGGTTAGGATTAGGGGGTTAGTGTTAGGGTTAGGGGTTAAAAACACCTACAGCCAGCCCTAACCCGATTTCTGACACTTCTTCCATTCTCAGAGTTAACCAAGCCTACAATACAGCCATGTCATGCGTGAGAAGAGGCTCCACCTGAATCCTGTATGTAGGTCTTGGCCCAAGGCCCAGCGTACGGTGGTGTTGTGTCGCAGCGACCCTGTGCACCACTCTCACCATAGATTAAACAGGTCCTGTGCCCTTAAACTAACCGCTAAATCTCAGCCCTAACACTAATCCTAACCCCTAACCCTAAAAGTTATCCTTAACCCTACTGTTAACACTCAAACTAACCCTTAACTCTAACCCTTGTCATGATCTTTAACCCTAACCCTAACACTTAACCCTAACCCTGTACCAAACCATAACCCCTAAGCTTAACCCTAACCCTAAACCTAAACCCTAAGTCTAACTGTAACTGTTAAACCTAACAGTAACTTTTAACCCTAAAACTAACCGTATCCCCTTACCCGAAGCCCTCACCCTAAGATTAAACTTCATCCCTAACCATAACGATAATCCTAACCTTAAATCTAATTCTCAGACTTCTTACTTTCTTAGAGATTTGAAAGCTTACAAACCTCCTTTACCATGCGTGAAATCAGGCTCTGCCAGAGTGTCCTACAAGAAACCCATGGGCCCATACCCTGCATACGATAGAGTGGGTTTCTGGTGACAATCGCATCCCCCTCAATCCCACTCCTAGGGCAGACAGGGCCCATACCCTAAGCAAAACCCTACCCCTCACTCATAATTCTAACCCTGATCCTATTGCTCACCTTAACACATAAACCTCACCGTAAACCTAACTTTAACCACTTATCCTAACATTAATGCATAACACTTATGCTAAGAACAACCCCTATCACTTAATTCTAACCCTAACTCCTAGCCATAACAGTAACCCCTAATCCCTAACCCTAATTCTAACCACTAAACATTACCTTAACCCTACAAACAACCCTAATACTAACCCTAACCTTAAACGCTAACCCTAACCTTATCCCTAAACATAACCTTAAAAGTTTACCCTAAACCCTAACCCTATCCCCTAACCCTAAGCCTAACCCTTAATTCTGATCCTAATCCTAACAATTAAACCTAACCCTAACCCTTAACCCTAACACCAACCCTTACCTTAATGCCGAGACCTAATCTTAGCAGTAAAGCTACCTCTAACCCTAACCCTAGACCTTAAACCTAACACTATCCCTAACTTATAACCCTAACCCTAACTGTTAACCCTCACCCTAACCCTTAACTCGGACCATAACCCTAACCCTTAACCCTAACCCTATCCCTTAATGCTAACCCTAAGCCTTAACCCTTAACCCTAATCCTATCCCTTAACCCTAACCCTAACCCCTAACCCTAACCCTAACCCTAACCCTAACCCCAACCCTAAATCTATCTCTAGTCCCTAACCCAACCCTAACCGTTAACCCCTAATGCTAACATTAACCCTAACCCCTAATCCCTAACACCTAACCCTCACGCGAACACTAACCCCTAACCCCAAACACCTAACCCTAATCATAACCATAATTCTCACACTTCCTCCATTCTCAGAGTTAGCCAAGCCTACAATAAAACCATGCCATGCGTGAGAAGAGGCTCTGCCTGAGACCTGCATGTAGGTCTGGGCCCAAGGCCTAGGGTACGATGGTGTGGTGTGGCGATGACCCATTCTGCACACTTCTCACCATAGATTACACAGGTCCTGTGCCTTTAAAATAACCTCTAAATCTAAGCCCTAACGCTAACTCTAACACTAACCCTTAACCCTAAACTTAAGCCCTGACCCTAACGCCCAACACTAACATTAAACCCTTACCCTAATCCTTACCCATAACCCTAATGCCTAAACGTAACCCTAACGATGAACCCTAAACCTAACCCTAACCCCAAACCCTAACCATAACACTTAACTCTAACCCTAAACCTAACACGAACACTTAAACCTAAACTTAACCACTAACCCTAACACTTAACCTTAACCCTAACCGTTAACTCTCACACTAACCCTTAAACCTAACCCTAATCGTAATCTTTAACCCTAAACCTAACAGTTAACCCTTACCCTGTACCAAAACCTAACCCCTAACCTTAACCTTAACCCTAACACTTGACCCTAAAGCTAACTGTAACCATTAAACCTAACACTAACCTTTAACCCTGACCGTAACTCTAACCCCTAACCCTAAGCCCTCACCCTAATGCTAAACTTTATCCTTAACACTAACCATAATCCTATCCCTAAATCTAATTCTCAGACTTCTTGCTTTCTCAGAGTTTAGAAAGCCTACAATCCTCCCATGCCATGCATGAAAAGAGGCTCTGCCACTGTGTCCTGCATGAAACCCAGGGACCCATACCCAGTGTACGATAGAGAAAGTTCTCGGCCACAATCCTAGACCACTAATCCTCCCGCCTAGTGCAGACAGGGCCCGTGCCCTAAGCATAAAAAGTACGCCTAACATATAACCCTAACCTTGAACGTAACACCTAACCCTGATCCTACTGCTCACCTTATCATGTAGACCACACTGTAACCCTAACTTTAACCGCATCTCCTAAAGTTAATGCATAACACTTACACTGAGAACAACGCCTATCCCATAATTCTAACCCTAAATCTTAGCCATAACCATAAAACCTAATCCCTAACCCTAATTCTAAACTGCTAACCCTAACCTTAACACTGCCAACAACCCTAACACTAACCCTAACCCTAACCCTCACCCCTAATCCTACCCTATGCCTAAAAGTAACCCTAACTCCTAACCCTTATCCCTAACCAAAAGCCCTGTCCCTAACCATAAGACTTAAGTCTCACCCTTATACCCTAACCCTAATACGAATCCTTAAGCCTAACCCCCAATCCTAACAATTAACCTTAACCCTAACTGTTAACGCTCACCCTAACCCTTAAATCAGACCAAAACCCTAACATTTAACCCTAACCCTAATCCCTAATGCTAACCCTAAGCCTTAACCCTTTACCCTAATCCTATCCCTTAAGCCTAACCCTAACCCTAATTCCTAACCCTAACCATAATCCCTAACCCTAACCCTAACACTAACCCTAACTCTGAATCTAACCCTAGCCCCTAAACCAACACTAACCCCTAACCCCTAACCCTAACACTAACACTAACTCCTAATTTCTAACCCCTGAACCACACTCGAACCCTAACCCCTAACCCCAAACAATTAACCATAACCATAACCCTAATTCTCACACTTCCTCCATTTTCAGAGTTCACCAAGCCTACAATAGAGCCATGCCATGAGTGAGAAGAGGCTCCGCCTGAGTCCTGCATGTAGGTCTGGGCCCAAGGCCCAGGTACGATGGTGTGGTGTCAAGGGGACCAATTCTGCACCCTTCTCACCATAGATTAAACAGGTCCTGTGCCCTTAAACTAACCGCTAAATCTAAGCCCCAACACTAAACCTAAACGCTAACCCTAAACCTAAGCCCTTATCCTAATGCCCAACACTAACACCAAACACTCACCCTAAACCTAACCCGTAACCCTAACCCCTAAACGTAACCCTAACCATGCACCCTATATCTAACCCTAACCCCTAACCCTAACCATAACACTTAACTCTAACCCTAAACTAACATAAACCCTTAACACTAAACCTAATCCCTAACCCTCATGCTTAACCCTAACCGTTAATCCTCACACTTACCTTTAAACCTAACCCTAATTGTAATCTTTAGCTCTAAACTTAACACTTAAACCTTAACCTGTACCAAAACCTATCCCCTAAACTGAACCCTAACACTAAACCTTAACGCTAAACCTAACTGTAACTGTTAAACCTAACACTGACCTTTAACTCTGACCCTAAACCTAACCCCTAACCCTAAGGCATCACCTTAACACTAAACTTCATCCCTAATTCTAACCATAATCCTAACCCTAAATCTAATTCTCAGACTTTTTCTTTCTCAGAGTTTAGAAAGCCTATAATCCTCCCATGCCATGTGTGAAAGGAGGCCCTGCCACTGTGTCCAGGGGCCAATACCCAGCATACGATAGAGTGATTTCCCGGCGAATATGCTAGCCCCCTAACCTCTCCGCCTAGTGCAGACAAGGCACGTGCCCTAAGCATAAACACAACCCCTAACCAATAACCCTAACCATAACTGTTAACTCTCACCCTAACATTTAACCCTGACACTAACCCTAACCCGTAAACCTATCCCTAAACCTTTACCCAAAGCCTAAGCCTTAACTCTAACACTATCATTTAACCCTAGCCCTAACCCCTAAATGTTACACTAACCATGAACCCTAAGCCTAACCGTAACCCCTAACACTAACCATAACACTTAACTGTAACCCTAAACCTAACAAGACCCCTTAACCCTAACACTAACCCCTAACCCTAGCCCTTAAACTTAACCCTAAACTTTTACCCTCACACTAACCTTTAACACTAACCATAATGCTAATCTTTAACCCTAAACCTAACACTTAACTCTTACCCTGTACGAAACCCTAACCCCTGACCTTAACCCTGACAATAAACCTTAACCCTAAACCTAACTTTAACCGTTAAAACTAACACTAACCTTAACCCTAACTCTATCCCTAACCCTTAACCCTAAGCCCTCACCCTAACACTAATCGTCATCCCTAATCCTAACCATAATCCTATCCCTAAATCTTAATCTCAGACGTCTTCCTCTCTCAGAGTTTAAAAAGCCCTCACCCTAAAATTTAACCCTAAACCTAACTGTAACTGTTTAAACTAACACTAATCTTTAACCATAACCCTAACCCTTAACCTGAACCCTAAGCCAAACTCTTAACCCTAATCCTATCCCTTAACCCTAACTCTAATCCCTAACTCGAACGCTAACACTAACCCCAACCCTAAACCTAACCCTAGCCCCTAACCCAACCCTCACCCCAACCCCTAACCCTAACACTAACCCTAACCCCTAACCCTCATTTGAACACTCTCTCCTAAACCCAAATCCCTAACCCTAACCATAACCCTAATTCTCACACTTCTTCCATTCTAAGAGTTAACCAAGCCTACAATACAACCATGCCATGCATGAGAACAGGCTCCCCCTGATTCCTGCATGTACGTCTGAGCCCAAGGCCCAGGGTACAATGCTGTGGTGTCTCAGCGACCGATTCCACACCCTTCTCACCATAGATTAAACAGGTCCTCTGACCTTAAACTAATCGCTAAATCTAAGTCCTAACACTAACCCCTACCCTAAACAGAAACCCTGACCCAAACTCCCTTCACTAACACTATACCCTTACACCAAACCTAACCCCTAAACCTAACCCCTAAACATAACCTTAACCATGAACCCTAAACCTGAACCTAAACCCTAACACTTAAGTGTAACCCTAAACCTAACACGAACCCCTAATCCTAACCCTAAACCCTAACCCTAACCCTTCACCTTAACCCTAACCGTTAACCCTCAGCTAACCCTTAAACCTAACACTAATCCTAATCTTTACCCCTAAGCCGAACACTTAACCCTAACCCTGTACCAAACCCTAATCCCTAACACTAAGCCCTCTCCCTAACACTAAACTTCATCCCTAACCCTAACCGTAATCCTAACCCTAAATCTAATTCTCAGACTTCTTGCTTTCTCAGAGTTTAGAAAGCCTACAATCCTCCCATGCCATGCATGAAAGGAGGCTCTGCCACTGTGCCCTGCATGAAACCCAGAGGCCCATACCCAGCATACGATAGAGTGGGTTCCTGGTGACAATCCCAGCCTCCGAGCCCCCCCACCTCGTGAAGACAGGGCCTGTGCCCTAAGCATAAACACTGCCCCTAACCCATAACCATAACCCTGATCATAACATCTGACCCTGATCCTATTGCTCACCTTAACATGTAAAACTCACCATAACCCTAACCCTAACCCCTTATCCTAACGTTAATGAATAATACTTACCCTGAGGACAACACCTATCCCATAATTCTAACCCTAACTCTTATTCATAACTGTAAAACCTAATACCTAATTGTAAGCTGCTAACCCTAAATTTAACCCTACCAACAGCCCTAACACTAACCCTAACCCTAACCCTTGATCCTTAAGCCTAAACCCTAACCCTAACCCTAACCCTAAGTATAAACTCTACCCCTCACCCATAACCCTAACCCTGAACATAAAACCTAACCCTGATCCTATTGCTCACCTTAACACGTAAAGCTCACCGTAACACTAACTTTAACCGCTTACCCTAACTTTAAGCATAAAACTGACCCTGAGACCAACCCCTATGCCATAATTCTAACCCTAACTCCTTACCATAACCATAACACCTAATCCCTAACCCTAATTCTAAACTGCTAAACCTAACCTTAAGCCTACAAAAAACCTTAACGGTAACACTAACCCTAACACCTAATCCTAACCCTGTGCCTGAAAATAAACCTAACCCTTAACCTTTAACCCTAATGCTAACCCATAACCCTAACCATAACACTTTACTCTAACACTAAATCTAACACGAACGCTTAACACTAGCCCTAAACCCTAACCCTAACCCTTAAACACAAACCTAACCGTTAACACTCACACTAACCGTCAACCCTAATCCGAATTCTAATCTTTAACCCTAAACCTAACACTTAACCCTAACCCTGTACCAAACCCTAACCCCTAACCATAACCCTCACCCTAAAACGTAACCCTAAACCTAACTGTAACCGTTAAACCTAACTCTAACATTTAACCTTTACTCTACCCATAATCCCTAGCCCTAATCCCTCACCCTAGCACTAACCTCATTCCTAACCCTAACTATAATCCTAACCCTAAATCTAATTATCAGACTTCTTGCTTTCTCAGCGTTAGAAAGCCTACAATCCTCCCATGCCATGAATAAAAGGAGGCTCTACCACTGTGTCCTGCCGGAAACCCCAGTGCCCATACTCAGCATACACTAGAGTGGGTTCCCGACGACAATCGCAACCCCAAACCCCTCCCCCCCTGCCTAGTGCAGACAGGGCCCGAGTCGTAAGCATAAACCCTACCCCTCACCCCTAACCATAACCCTGAACATAACACCTGACCCTGATCCCATTGCTCACCTTAAAATGTAAATCTCACCATAACCCTAAATTTAACCCCTTATCATAACGTTAATGCATAACACTTACCCTGAGAACAACTCCTATCTCTGAATTCTAACCCTAACTCCAAGCCATAACCATAACACCTAATCCCTAATGCGAATTCTAAACTGCTAACCCTAACCTTAAACCTACCATCAAACCAAACATTACCCTAGCCCCTAACTTTAAAACTATGCCTAAAAATAACCCTAACACTTCACCCTTAATCCTAACCCCTAACTCTAACCCTAACCCTACCCCTAAGACCCTAACCATAACCCTAACTGTTAACCCTCACCCTAACACGTAACCCTGAACTTAACCCTAAACCTTAACACTAACCCTTAACCCTAACCCTAAGCCAAACCCTTAACCATAATCCTATCCTTTAACCCTAAACGCTAACCCTAATATTAACCCCAACCCTAAACCTAACCCTAGCACCCTAACCCAAACCCAACAACTAACCCCTATCCCTAACACTAACCCTAACTCCTAATCCCTAGGACCTAACCCTGACTCGAACCATAATCCCAAACTCCAAACCCCTAACCCAAACCCTAACCCTGATTCTCACACTACTTCCATTCTCAGAGTGAAGCAAGCCTACAATACAGCTATACTATGCGTGAGATGAGGCTCCACCTGAGTCCTGCATGTAGGTCCTTTCCCAAGGATCAGGGAACGATTTTGTGCTTTTGTGGAGACTCCGACAGCACCCTTTTCACCGTAAATAAAACAGGTCCTGTGCCCTTAAACTAAAAGCTAAATCTCAGCCCTAACACTAACACTAACCCCTAACCGTAAACATAAGCTCCGACCGTAACGCTGAACACGAACTCTAAAACCTTACCCTAAACCTAATCCCTAACCCTAACACTAACCCCTAAACATAACACTAACCATGAACCCTAAACCTAACCCTAACCATAACACTTAACGCTAACCCTAAAGCCTACACGAAGACTTATTCCTAACACTAACAAAAACCCTAGCCCTTAGTCTTGATCCTTATCATTAACCCTCACACTAGCCCTTAACCCTAACCCTAATCCTAATCTTTAACCCTAAAGCTAAAACTTAAGCCTAACACTGTACCAAACGCTAAACCTTAACCTTAACCCTAACCCTAAAACATAACCATAAACCTGACTGTAACGGTTAAACCTAACACTAACCTTTAACCCTAACCACTGACCTTAAGAACGCACCCTAACACTAACCTTCATCCCTAAACATTACCATAAACCTACCCCTAAATCTAATTCTCAGACTTCTTGCTTTCTCAGAGTTTAGAAAGCCTACAATTCTCCCATGTCATGAGTAAAAGGAGGCTCTGCCACTGTGTCCTGCAAGAAACCCGGGGGCCCATAACTAGTGCATGATAGAGCGGGTTCCCAGTGGCAATCCTAGTCCCTAACCCCCCCCCTCCTGGTGAAGACAGGGCCCGTGCGCTAAGCAAAAACACTATCCCTAACAGATAACCCTAACTCCAAACATAAAACCTAACCCTGATCCTGTTGCTCACCTTAAAACATAAACCTAACCATAACACTAATTTATCCCCTTATGTTAACGTTAATGCATAGCACCCAAAGAAGAAGCCCTATCCCATAATTCTAAACCTAACCCCTAGCCATAACCATAACACCTCATCCATATTCTAAAGTGCCAACCCTAAACTTCAACCTACCATCAACCCTAACCCTAACCCTAACCCCTAACCCTAAGCCCTCACCCTAACACTAATCTTCATCCCTAAACCGTGCCGTAATCCTAACCCGAAATCTAATTCTCAGACTTCTTGCTTTCTCAGAGTTTTGAAAGCCTACAATCCTACTAAGCCATGCATGAAAGCCCGCTCTGCCACAGTGTCCTGCAGGAAACCAGAGGCCCATACACTGCATACGATAGAGTAAGTTACCAGCGACCATCACAGACCCCTATCTTTGCCTCCTAGTGCATACAGGGCCCGTGCCCAGAGCATAAACCCTACCCCTCACCCATAAGACTAACCCAGAACATAACACCTAACCCTGATCATACTGCTGACCTTAAGAGGTAAAGCTCACCATAACCCTAACTTTAACACCTTATCTTAACGTTAATGCATGACACCCTGAGAAAAAGCACTATACTGTAATTCTAATGCTAACTCCTAGCCATAACCATAACACCTGATCCCGAATTCTGAAACGCCAACCCTAACCTTAACCCTACCAACAACACTAACACTAACCCTAACACCTTACCCTAACCCTACGCATAAAAATAACCCTAACCGTTGATCCTTAGTCATAACCCCTAACCTTAACCCTAACACTTAACCCTAATCCCAAGCCTAACCATTAAACATAACCCTAACACTTAACCTTAAACCTAACCTTTACCTTAATGCCTAGAGATCTAACCCTAACACTGACTTACAGTTAACACTAACCCTAACCCCCTAATGTTAACCTTAAACCTGAACCATAAACCTAACCCTTAACCCTAATCCTATCCCAAACCGCCTAACCCTATCCCTAACTGTTAACCCTCACCCTAACCCTTAACCGTGACCCTAACCCTAAACCTGAACCCTTGCCCGAAGCCTAACCCTTAACCCTAACCCTATCCCTTAACCCTAACGCCTAACCCTAACGCTAACTCCAAACCTAAACCTTACCCTGGCCCCCTAAACCAGAGTTAACACCTAACCCGTAACACTAACTCTAACCCTAACCACTAATCACTAGCACCTAACCCTGACTCCAAGCCTAACCCCTAACTCGAAACCCCTAACCCCAACCCTAACCCTAATTCTCACACTACTTCCATTCCCGAGTGAAGCAAGCCTACAATACAGCCATGCCATGTGTGAGATGAGGCTCCGCCTGAGTCCTGCATGTAGATCTTGTCCCAGGGCCCAGGGAATGATGTTGTGCTTTCGTGATGACTCCGACCGCACCCCTCTCACCGTAGATTAACCAGGTCCTGTGCCCTTAAACTGACCGATAAATCTAAGCCCTACCACCAACCTAACCCCTGACCCTGAACCTAAGCCCCGAGCCTAAAGCCCAACACTAACTCTAAACCCTTACCCTAAACCTAATCCTTAACCCTAATGCTAACCCCTAAACGTAACCCTAACCGTGGACAGTAAACCTAACCCTAACCTCTAACACAAACCCTAACACATAACTCGAACCCTAAAGCTAACCCTAACCCTTAACCCTAAACCTAAACCCTAACCCTAACTCTTAACCTTAACCCTAACCGTTAACTCTCACGCTAACCTTTAATCCTAACCCTAATCCTAATCTTCAACCGTAAACTTAACACTTAACCCTAACCCTGTACCTAACCCTAACCCTATACCAAACCCTAACCCCTCATCTTAACCCTAACCGTAAACCTCAACCCTAAACCGAACTGTAACCGTTAAACCTAAGAGTAAACTTTAACCCTAACCCTAATCCCTAACCCTAAGCCCTCACCCTAACACTAAACTTCATCCTTAACCCTAACCAGAATCCTAACCCTAAATCTAATTCTCAGACTTCTTGCTTTCTTAGAGTTTAGAAAGCCTGCAATCCTCCCATGCCATGCGTGAAAGGAGGCTCTACCACTGTGTCCTGCATCAAACCCACGGGCCCATACCCAGAGTACGATACAGTGGGATCCTGGTGACAATCCCAGTCCCCTAACCTCCCCCCACCCCCGCCTAAGGCAGACAGGGCCCGTGCGCTAAGCATAAACAATACCTGTAACAGATATCCCTCACCGTGAACATAACACCTAACCCTGTTCCTATTTCTCCCCTTAACACGTAAACCTCACCGTGAGCCTAACTTTAACCTCTTATCCTAACGTTAGTGCATAACCCATTCCCTGAGAACAACCCCTATCCCATAATTCTAACCCTATCTCCTAGTCGTCACTGTAACACCTAATCCCTAACCCTAATTCTAAACCGCTAACTCTAACCGTAACCCTGCCTACAACCCTAACACTGACAGTAACCCTTACTTCTAACCCCAACGCTATGCCTAACAAAAACCCTTAACCCTTCACCCTAACCCCTAAGCCTTACCCTAACCCTTAACCCTAATCCTAATCCTATCCATTCAACCTAACCCTAGCTCTTAAAGCTAACCCTAAACCTTACCCTCACGACTAGACCTAACCCTGACACTAACCTAACACCTAACCCTAACCATAACCCCTACAGCTAACCTTAACCCTGAACCCTAAACCTAACCCTAACACTGAACCCTCACTATATCCCCAACCTCTAAGCCTAATTCTAACCGTTAACCCTCACCCTAACACTTAAACTGGACCATAACACTAAACATTAACCCTAACACTAAACTTTAACCCTAAACCTGAGCCCAACCCTTAACGCTAATCCTATCCTTTTAGCCTAAACCTAACTCCTAAACCAAACCCTAACACTAACCCCAATCCTAATTCTAACCATACCCCTTCATAAAACACTAACTCCTAACCCTAACACTTACCAAAAACCCTAATTGCTAATCCCTAACACTAACGCTTAACCTTTACCCTAACCGTTAACCCTCACCCTAACCCTTAACGCTGACCCTAACCTTAACCTTTAATCTAAGCCTGACCCTTAACCCTAACAGTAAGGAAAACCCTCACGCCAACCTTATCCCTTATCCCTAACCCTAACACTACAGCTAAAAATAACCCTAACCTTGGATCCTTAAACCTAACCCCTAACACTTACTTTAACCCCAAACCCTAACCCTAATCCTAAGCATTAAACCTAACCCTATCTCTTAACCCTTACTCTAACGCCTAGATCTAACCCTAAAATCTAACCTACCACCTAATCCTAACCTTAAGCCGTAATGCTAACTCTAACCCTGAACCCTAAACCTACCCGTAAACCCTTAACACTAACCCTATCCATAAACCTTAACCCTGACCCTAACCATTACCCGCACCCAAGCATTTAACCCTGACACTAACCCTAATCCTTAACGATAAACTTAACACTAAACCCCAACCCTAAGCCCAACACTTAACCCTAAACCTGACCCTTGACCCCTAACCCTAAACCTAAGCCTAACCCCAACCTGAACCCTTAATCTTGACCCTTACCCTTAACCCTCACACTAACCCTACTCCTAATCTTTAACCATGAAGCTAACACTGAAGCCTACCCCTGTGCCAAACGCTAAACCCAAACCTTAACCCGAACCCTGAGACTTAACCGTAAACCTAACTGTAACTGTTAAACCTAACACTAACCTTTAACCCCAACCCCTAACCCAAGACCCCACCCTGACACTAATCTTCATCCCTAAACATTACCAGAATCCTACCCCTAAATCTAATTCTCAGAGTTCTTGCTTTCTCAGAGTTTAGAATGCCTACAATCCTCCCATGCCATGAGTAAAAGGGGGCTCTGCCACTGTGTCCTGCATGAAACCCAGGAGCCCATACCCAGCGTACGATAGAGTGTGTTCCCGGGGACAATCCCATCCCCCTAACCCCAGCCCCCCGCCCAGTGCAGACAGGGCCCGTACACTAAGTATAAACACTACCCCTAACAGATAACCCTCACCCTGAACATAACACCTAACCCTGATCCTATTGCTCACCTTAAAACATAAACCTCCCCGTAACCCTAACTTAGCCCCTTAACTTAACGTGAATGCATAACACCTTGAGAAGAAGCCCTATCCCGTAATTCTAATCCTAAACCATAGTCATAACCGTAACACCTCATCCCTAATTCTAAAACGTCAAACCTAACCTTCACCCTACCAGCAACCCTAACCCTAACCCTAACCCCTAACCCTAAGCCCTCACCCTAACCACTAATCTTCATCCCTAAACCGTGCCGTAATCCTAACCCGAAATCTAATTCTCAGACTTCTTGCTTTCTCAGAGTTTTGAAAGCCTACAATCCTACTAAGCCATGCATGAAAGCCGGCTCTGCCACAGTGTCCTGCATGAAACCCAGAGGCCCATACACTGCGTGCGATAGAGTGGGTTCCCAGCGACCATCACAGACCCCTAACTTCGCCTCCTAGTGCATACAGGGCCCGTGCCCTAAGGATAAACCCTACCCCTCACCCATAACCCTAACCCAGAACATAACACCTAACCCTGATCCTACTGCTCACCTTAACAGGTAAAGCTCACCGTAACCCTAACTTTAACCCCTTATCTTAACGTTAATGCATGACACCCTGAGAACAAGACCTATACCGTAAATCTAACGCTAACTCCTAGCCATAACCATAACACCTAATCCCTAATTCTGAAACGCCAACCCTAACCTTAACCCTACCAACAACACTAACATTAACCCTAACCCCTTACGCTAACCCTACGCCTAAAAATAACCCTAACCTTTGATCCTGAGTCATTACCCATAATCTTAACCCTAACCCTCAACCCTAATCCCAATCCTTAACCATTAAACTTAACCCCAACTCTTAACCCTAACCCTGACCTTTACCCTAATGCCTAGAGATCTAACCGCAACACTGACCTACAGTTACACTAACCCTACCCTCTAACGCTAACCTTAAACCTGAACCATAATCCTAACCCTTAACCCTAACCCTATCCCTAACCCCCTTACCCTAACTCTAACTGTTAACCCTCACCCTAACCCTCAACCTTGACCCTAACCTTAAACCTTAATCCTAACCATGCGTTTCATGAGCCTCTGCCTTTGTCCTGCGTGACAGTTGAAGCCCAACACCAAGGGTAAGATGAAGTGGGGACGCAGCCTTGCTCCACACCCACAGTGCCCCGTACATTAGACGGGGCCCGTGCCCTAACACACACCGTTAAACGTAAGCCCTAACCCTATCACTAAACCAAACCCTTCGTAAGCCCTGAATCTAACTCCTAACAGTAACCCTAATCCCTGACCCTTACTCTTGCCTCTCACCCTAAACCTAAACCCAACCACTAAACATAATCCTAATCTCTAACCCTAACAGTAATCCTAACCCTAATTCTAACCTAAAACCCTAACCCCTAAATCTAATCCTAGTCCCTAACACCTAACCTTACCCTAAACCGAATTCCAATTCTCAGAGTTCTTCAATTCAAAAACTTAAAAAAGCCTACAATCCACCAATGCCGTGTCTGAGATGAGCGTCCGCCCCTATGTCCTGCATGACAGGCAGGCGCCAATGCCCAGGGTACTATGGAGTGGAGTCCTGGGGTCTGTAGGCTTGCTAAACTCCAGTTTGGAAGAATTGCTATAGTCATATATAGGGATGCTTACATTTACTTATAGAAAGCAACTATTGATGTGTGATTTGTAGGCTTGCCTTACTCTAGTTTGGATGAAGAAGCTGAATCATATATAGGAATATTAGCTTTGAGTTAGAGGAAGCATCTATGGGGGGTGCTTTTTTGGCTTGTTAAACTCTGGTTTGGAAGAAGTTCGAGAGTCTTATATAGGAACGATATCATTCATTCAGAGAAAGCAATTATAGGGAGTTGGTTTGTAGGCTTGCTAAGCTCTAGTTTGGAGGAAGGCGAGAGTCATATATAGAACGCTTACGTTCACATAAAGCGTCTACGGGGGGACGGATTCTAGGCTTCCTAAACTCTAGCTTGGAAAAAGAGGACAGTTATGTATAGGAACTCTCGGCGGGGGATTTGTAGCATTGCTAAAATCTTAGATTGGAAAAGTTGCGAGAGTCATACATAGGAATGTTAACATTCACTCAATGAAAGCAACTATAAGGGGTGCTTTCCAGGCTGGCTACACTCTAATTTGGAAAAAGTGCGACAGTCATATATAGGAAGGCTTATATTCACTCAGACAAAGCAATTATGTGTAGGTGTATAGTAGGCATGCTAACTCTAGTTTGGAAAATTTCGAGAGCCATGTATAGGAAAGCATACAGTAACTTAGAGAAAGCAACGAACAGGGGTGGAGTGTAGGCTTTCTAAACTCTAGTTTGGAGGAAGTGCCATAGTCATATATAGGAACGCTTAAATTCGTTCAGAGAAAACAGCTGTCGGGGATTGGTTTGTAGACTTATTCAACTCTAGTTTGGAAGAAGTGCGAGAGACATATATAGGAATGTTTACATTGACTCAAAGAAAGCAACTATGGGGGAGTGTTATTTTGGCATGCCAGATGTTAGTTAAGAAGAGGTACAAGACTCATATATAGGAACGCTTACATTCACACAGCGAGAGCAACTACGGAGTAGTGTCAGGTAGACATGTTAAAGTCTAGCTTGGGAGAAGTTCCAGAGTCCTATATAGGAAAGGTAACAGCCACTTTGAAAAAGCAAGTCTTGGCGGGTGGTTTGTAGGCCTGCAAAACCCTGTTTTGGTTGAAGTGTGAGAGTCATATATGAGAAGGCTTACATTCACTCAGAGAAAGCAACGATGGGGTTGTTTGTGGGCTTACTAAACTGCAGTTTGGAAGAAGCACGAGAATCACATATAGGAGCACATACATTTTGACGCACTGAAAGTAACTATGGGGTGGTGTTTTATAGGCATGCTAAACTCTAGTTTGGACGAAGTTTGAGAATCACATATAAGAAAGCTTAGAGTCACTTAGAGAAAGCAAATCTCTGGGTGTGGAATGTAGGCCTGCTAAACTCTATTTTGGTTTAAGAGTGAGAGTCATATATGGGAAGGCTTACATTCCCTCAGAGAAAGCAACGACGGCGTGGTGGTTTGTAGGCATACTAAACTCTAGTTTGGAAGAAGTAGGAGAATGATATATGGGAACGCTTACATTCGCGTAGAGAAAGCAATTATGGGGTGGCGTTTTTGTAGCCATGCTAATCTCTAGTTTGGAAGAAGTTAAGGAGTAATATATAGGAAAGGGTACAATCATAGAAACCAACTCTCGGGGGATGTTTTGTACACCTGCAAAACTCCAGTTTGGAAGTGGGAGAGAGTCATATTGGGGACCGCGTGCATTCACTCAGAGAAATCAACGATGGGATTGTGATTTGTAGGCATAGTCAACTCTAGTTTGGAAGAAGTACGAGAATCGTATATAGGAAAGCTTACCTTCACGCAGAGAAAGCAACTATGGAGTGATGTTTGTATGCCTACTAAAATATAGTTTGGAGGAAGTTCGAGAGCCATATCTGGGAAGCTTACAGTCACTTAGAGAAAGCAACCCTAGGGGGTGTTTCGTAGGCCTGCTAAACTCTATTTTCAATGAAGTGTTAGAATAATATATGGGAACTCAGTGAAAGCAACGTTGTGGTTGTGGTTCCTAGAAGAAGCAAGAGAATCACATGTAGAACCGCTTACATTCCGGCACCGAATGCAACTATGGGGTGGTGTTTTGTAGGCTTGCAAAACTCTAGTTTGGACGAAGTTTGAGAGTCATATATAGGAAAGTTTACAGTCACGTAGAGAAAGCAACTCTCTGGGTGTGGAATGTAGAGTTATTTTGGTTGAAATAGAGTTATTTTGGTTGAAGTGTGAGAGTCATAGATGGGAACGCTTACATTCACTCAGAGAAAACAACGTTTGGGTGGTGGTTTGTAGGGCATACTAAACTGTAGTTTAGAAGAAGTACGAGAGTCCTATATAGGAACACTTACATTCACACAGAGAAAGCACTTATGGCGTCAGGTTTTGTAGGCATGCTAAACTGTAGTTTGGAAGAAGTTGGAGAACCTTATAAAGGAAAGATTACCGTCACCCAGGGAAAGCAACTCTCGGGAGATTTTTTTGTACACATGCTAAACTCTAATTTGGATGAAGTGTGAGAGTCAAACATGGGACCGCTTACATTCCCTCAGAGAAACAACACTGGGGTGGTTTTTGTAGGCATACTAAATAGTTTGGAAGAAGTACGAGAATGATATTTGGGAAGGCTTACATTCACACAGAGAAAGCAACTACGTGGTGGTGTTTTGTAAGCATGCTATAGTTTGGAAGAAGTTCCAAACCTGAACAGTCATTTAGAGAAAGCAACTCTTGGTGGGTGATTTTTAGGTCTGCTAAATTGTATTTTGAAAGAAGTACCAGAGTCATATATACTAATGCTTACATTCATGCAAAGAAAAAACCATGGGGTGATGTTTTGTGGGCATGTTAACCTGTAGTTTGGAAGAAGTTGGAGAGTCTTATTTAGGAAAGCTTACAGTCACCTAGAGAAAGTAACTCTCGGGAGAGCCTTTCTTGGCCTGCTAAACTCTACTTTGCATCAATTGTGAGAGTCAAACATGGGAATGCTTTCATTCATTCAGAGAACGCAACGTTTGGGTGGTGGTTTGTAGGCATTCTAAACTGTATTTTGGAGGAAGTACGAGAGTCATGTATATGAACGCTTACATTCATGCAGAGAAAGCAACTGTGGGGTGGTTTCTAGGCATGCTAAACTCTAGTTTGGACGAAGTTTGACAATCACATATAAGAAAGCTTAGAGTCGCTTAAAGCAAATCTCTGGGTGTGGAATGTAGGTGTGCCAAACTCTATTTTGGTTTCAGAGTGAGAGTCATATATGGGAAGGCTTACATTCACTCAGAGAAAGCAACGATGGTGTGGTCGTTTGTAGGCATACTGAACTCTAGTTTGGAAGAAGTAGGAGAATGATATATGGGAACGCTTACATTCATGCAGAGAAAGCAATTATGGGGTGGCTTTTTTGTAGCCATGCAAATCTCTATTTTGCAAGAAGTTAAAGAGTAATATATAGGAAAGCGTACCGTCATTTATAGAAACCAACTTTCGGGGGATGATTTGTAGGCCTGCAAAACTCTACTTTGGAAGAAGGGGGAGAGTCATATGGGGGACGGGGTATATTCACTCGGAGAAATCAACGACGGGGTTGTGGTTTGTAGGCATACTAAACTCTAGTTTGGAAGAAGGACGAGAATCATTTATAGGAACGCTTACATTCATGCAGAGAAAGCAACTATGGAGTGATGTTTGTATGCCTACTAAACGATAGATTGGAGGATGTTCGAGAGTCATATCTGGAAAGCTTACAGTCATTTAGAGAAAGCAACTCTCTGGGGGTGGTTCGTAGGCCTGCTAAACTCTATTTTCAATGAAGTGTTCGAATCATATACAGGAACGCTTACATTCACTCAGAGAAAGCAACGTTGGGGTGGCCGTTTTTGAGCATACTAAACTCTACTTTGGAAGAGGTACGAGAGACATACATAGGAACGCTTACATTAACACAGAGAAAGCAAATACGGGGTGCTGTAGTGCAGGCATGCTAAACTATAGATTGGAAGAAGTTCAAAAGCTGACAGTCACTTAGAGAAAGCAACTCTTGGCGGGTGATTTTTAGGTCTGCTAAATTGTATTTTGAAAGACGTACAAGAGTTATATACACAAACGCTTACATTTATGCAGAGAAAGAAACTATGGGGTGATGTGTTGTTGGCATGCTAAACTGCAGTTTGAAAGGACTTCCAGAGTGTTATATAGGATAGCTACAGTCACCTAGAGAAAACAACACTCGGGACAGCTTTGCAAGCCTCTAAACACTAATTAGCAGCAATTGTGAGAGTCAAATATGGGAAAGCTTACATTCACGGAGAGCACACAACGTTTGGGTGGTGGTTTGTAGGCATAATAACTGTAGGTCGGAAGAAGTAGGAGAGTCATATATATGAACAGTTACATTCACGCAGAGAAAGAAACTGTTGGGTGGTGTATGTACGCATGTTAATCTATACTTTGGAGGAAGTTTGAGAGTCATATCTGGGGAAAATTACAGTCACATAGCTAAATCAACCATCGGGGACTGGTTTGTAGGTCTGCTAAATTCTATTTTGGAAAAAGTGATTCATATAAGGGAATGCTTATGTTCACTCAGAGAAAGCAACGATGCGGTGGTGTACTGTTGGCATGCTAAACTTTAGTTTGGAAGAAGTTCGAGAGTTTTACATAGGAAAGCGTACATTCACCTAGAGAAAGCAACTCTCAGGATGTGGTTTATAGGCCTGGTGAACTCTCATTTGGATCAAGTGTGAGAGTCATACATACGAGTTCCAAAATACAGTTTAGTATGCCTACAAACCACCAGCCTAACATTGCTTTCTCTGAGTGGATATAGGCCTTCCCTTATATGAATCTCGGACTGCTTTCAAAATGCAATTTGCCGGACCTACAAAACACCGCCCGAGAGTTGCTTTCTCTCACTATAAGCTTTCCTATATATGACTTTGGGACATAGTTTAGCATGCCAACAAAAGGCCACCCCATAGTTTGCGTGAATGTAAGCGTTCCTATGCATCACGCTCGTACTTCTTCCAAAGTATAGTACACCTACCAACCACCTCCCCAACGTTGCTTTTTCTGAGTGAATGTAAGCATTCTTTTATTCTCGTACTTCCTCCAAACTCCAGTTTAGTGTGACTAAAAATCACCACCGCAACCTTGCTTTCTCTGAGTGAATGTTAGCGTTCCCATTTAAGATTCACACTTCATCCAAAATAGAATTTGGCAGAACTACAAACCGGCCCCCAAGGGTTGCTTTCTCTGTGAGACTGTAAGCTTTCCTATTACTCTTAACTTCTTCGCAACTAGAGATTTGCATGCCTACAAAACACCACCCCATAGTTGCCCTCTCTGCGTGAATGTAAGCACTCATATATATGACTCTGCTACTTCTTCCAAAATACAGTTTAGTATGCTTACAAACAACCAACCAAACGTTGCGTTCTCTCAGAGAATGTTAGCGTTCCCAAGTATGACTGTTCCAAATGATGCAAAGTAGAGTTTAGCAGGCTTACAAACTATCTCTCGAAAGTTGCTTCCTCTGGGGGACTGTAAGCTTTCCTATAAAAGACTGTCGAACGTCTTCGAAACTACATTTCAGCACGCCAACAAAACATAACCACATAGATTCTTTCTCAGCATAAATATAAGCGATTTTATATATGACTCTTGTACTTCTATCAAAATACAATTGAGCAGACCTCATAATCAACCGCCAAGAGTTGCTTTCTCTAAGTCACTGTCAGCTTTCGAACTTCTTCCAAATTATATTTTATCATGCCTACAAAACACCACCCCATAGTTGCTTTCTCTGCGTCCATATAATCGTTCATATATATGACTCTCGTACTTCTTCCAAACTGGAGTTAGTATACCTACAAACCAGCACCCAAATTTACCTTTCTCTGAGTGAATGAAGCGTATCCATGTATGCCTCTTTCACTTCATCCAAATTAGAGTTTAGCGGCCCACAAACCACCTCCTGTGAGTTGCTTTCTCTAGGTGACTGTAAACTTTCCTATATAAGACTCTCGAACTTCTTCCAAACTACAGTTTAGCATGCCAACAATACAGCGCCCCATCGTTGATTTCTCTGAGTGAACATAAGCGTTCCCATATATGACTCTCACTCTTCTTCCAAAATAGAATTTAGCAGACCTACACAACACCCGATGGTTCCAATTCTCTAGGTGACTTTAATTTTTCCCACATATGACTCTCGAACTTTCTCCAAACTAGATTATGATGATTACATAGACCACCCCACAGTTGCTTTCTCTGCGTGAATGTAACCGTTCATATATGACTCTCCTACTTCTTTTGAACTACAGCATTTATTCCTACAAACCATCACGACAACGTTCTTTCTGTGAGTGAATGCAAGCGTTCTCACACTTCATCCAAATTACAGTTTAGCAGACCTACCAACAAACTACAGAGATTTGTTTTTCTCTGTGTCACTGTAATCTTTCCTATGTAAGGCTCTCGAACTTCTTCCAAACCACAGTTTAGCATGCCAACAAAATACGATCACAGAGTTGCTTTCTCTGCGTGAATGTAAGCATTCGTATATATGACTCTCCTACTTCCTCCAAAATACAGTTTAGAATGCTTACAAACCACCACCCAAACGTTGTGTTCTCTGAGTGAATGTAAGCGTTCCCATGTTTGACTCTCACAATTGATGCAATCTAGAATTTAGCATGCTTAGAAACAATCTCCCGAGAGTTGCTTTCTCTGGGTGACTGTAAACTTTCCTATGTAAGACTCGCGAACTTCTTCCAAACTACAGTTTAGCATGCCAACAAAACACCGCCCCATAGTTGATTTCTCTTCGTGATCATAAGCGTTCCCATATATGACTCTCATTCTTCTTTCAAAATAGAATTTAGCAGATCTACAAAATGGCCCCCAATGGTTGCTTTCTCTAAGTGACTGTAATTTTCCCCAGATATGACTCTCGAAATTCCTCCAAACTACAGATTAGCATGCATACATACGCCACCCAACAGTTGCTTTCTCTGCGTGAATGTAACCGTTCATATATGACTCTCCTACTTCTTCGGAACTACAGTTATTATGCCTACAAACCAACACCCAAACGTTGTGTTCTCTGAGTGAATGTAAGCGTTCCCATGTTTGACTCTCACAATCGCTGCTTGTTAGAGTTTAGCAGGCTTGCAAAGCTCTCCTGAGTGTTGCTTTCTCTAGGTGACTGTAAGCTATCCTACATAACACTCTCGAACTTCTTCCAAACTGCAGTTTAGCATCCCCACAACACATCACCCCATAGTTTCTTTCTACGCATGAATGTAAGCGTTTGTATATAAGACTCTGACACGTCTTTCAAAATACAATTTAGCAGACTTAAAAAATCACCCGCCAAGAGTTGCTTTCTCTAAGTGACTGTCAGCTTTCGAACTTCTTCCATTCTATAGTTTAGCATGCCTGCACTACAGCACCCCGTATTTGCTTTCTCTGTGTTAATGTAAGCGTTCGTATTTATGTCTCTTGTACCTCTTCCAAAGTAGAGTTTAGTATGCTCACAAACGGCCACCCCAACGTTGCTTTCTCTGAGTGAATGTAAGCGTTCCTGTATATGATTTTAACACTTCTTTGAAAATAGAGTTTAGCAGGCCTACGAACCACCCCCTGAGAGTTTCTTTCTCTAAATGACTGTAAGCTTTCCAGATATGACTCTCGAACATCCTCCAAACTATAGTTTAGTAGGCATACACACATCACTCCATAGCTGGTTTGTCTGCGTGAATGTAACCGTTCATATATATGACTTTCCTACTTCTTCCGAACTACAATTAAGGCCACAAACTGCAACCCAAACCTTGCGTTCTGAGTGGATGTAAACCTTCCCATACTTGACTTTAAGAGTTGGTGCAAATTATCAGGCTTAGAAATCATCTCCCAAGAGTTGCTCTCTCTAGGTGACTGTAAGCTTTGCTATATAAGATTCTAAACTTCCTCCAAACTATAGTTTAGTAGGCATACAAACCTCACTCCATAGTTGCTTTCTCTGCATGAATGTAAGCGTTCCTATATATGATTCTCGTACTTTCTCCAAACTAGAGTTTAGTATGCCTACAAAACACAACCCCATCCTCGATTTCTCTGAGTCAATGTACGTGGTCCCCAATATGACTCTCCCACTTCTTCCAAAGTAGAGTTTTGCAGGCCTACCCTTCATCCCCCGAAAGTTGGTTTCTATAAATGAGTGTACGCTTTCCTATATAACTTCTTCCAAACTAGAGATTAGCATGGGTACAAAAAAGCCACCCCATAATTGCTTTCTCTGCATGAATGTAAGCGTTCCCATATATCATTTTCCTACTTCTTCCAAACTAGAGTTTAGTATGCCTACAAACCACCACACCATCGTTGCTTTCTCTGAGTGAATGTAACCCTTTCCATATATGACTCTCAATCTAAACCAAAATAGAGTTTAGCACGCCTACATTCCACACCCAGAGATTTGCTTTCTCTAAGTGACTCTAAGCTTTCTTATATGTGATTCTCAAACTTCGTCCAAACTAGAGTTTAGCACGCCTAGAAAACACCACCCCACAGTTCCTTTCTCTGCATGAATGTAAGCGTTTGAATATATGACTCTGGTACTTCTTTCAAAATACAATTTAGCAGACCTAAAAATCCACCGCCAAGAGTTGCTTTCTCTAAGTGACTGTCTGCTTTCGAACTTCTTCCAAACTATATTTTAGCAGGCCTACAAAACACCACCCCATAGTTGCTTTCTCTGCGTCCATATAAGCGTTCATATATATGACTCTAGTACTTCTTCCAAACTGGAGTTAGTATACCTACAAACCGGCACCCCAATTTACCTTTCTCTGAGTGAATGAAGCGTATCCATGTATGCCTCTTTCACTTCATCCAAATTAGAGTTTAGCGGCTTACAAACCACCTCCTGTGAGTTGCTTTCTCTAGGTGACTGTAAACTTTCCTATATAAGACTTTCGAACTTCTTCCAAACTACAGTTTAGCATGCCAACAATACAGCGCCCCATCGTTGATTTCTCTGAGTCAACATAAGCGTTCCCATATATGACTCTCACTCTTCTTCCAAAATAGAATTTAGCAGACCTACACACCAGCCCCCGATTGTTCCTTTCTCTAAATGACTCTAATTTTCCCCAGATATGACTCTCGAACTTCCTCCAAACTACAGATTATGATGATTACATACGCCACTCCACAGTTGCTTTCTCTGCGTGAATGTAACCGTTCATATATGACTCTCCTACTTCTTCGAACTACAGTTGTTATTCCTACAAACCACCACGACAAAGTTCTTTCTCTGAGTGAATGCAAGCGTTCTCACACATCATCCAAATTACAGTTTAGTAGACCTACCAACAAACTACAGAGAGTTGTTTTCTCTGTGTCACTGTAATCTTTCCTATATAAGGCTCTCGAACTTCTTCCAAACCACAGTTTAGCATGCCAACAAAATACGATCACAGAGTTGCTTTCTCTGCGTGAATGTAAGCATTCGTATATATGACTCTCCTACTTCCTCCAAAATACAGTTTAGAATGCTTACAAACCACCACCCAAACGTTGCGTTCTCTGAGTGAATGTAAGCGTTCCCATGTTTGACTCTCACAATTGATGCAAATTAGAGTTTAGCACGCTTAGAAACAATCTGCCGAGAGTTACTTTCTCTAGGTGACTGTAAGCTTTCTTATATAAGACTCGCGAACTTCTTCCAAACTACACTTTAGCATCCCAACGAAACACTGCCCTATCGTTGATTTCTCTGAGTGAACATAAGCGTTCCCACATATGAATTTCACTCTTCTTCCAAAATAGAATTTAGCAGATCTACAAAAAGGCCCCCGATTGTTGCTTTCTCTAAGTGACTGCAATTTTCCCCAGATATGACTCTCGAACTTCCTCCAAAGTATAGATTAACATGCGTACATACACCACCCAACAGTTTCTTTCTCTGCGTGAATGTAACCGTTCATACATATGACTCTCCTACTTCTTAGGGTAAAGGTTAAGCGTTAGGGTTAGGGATTAGTGATTAGGGTTTTTGGTTAGTGTTAGGGTTAGCGGTTAGGAGTTAGTGTTTTAGGAAGGGGTATGGTTAGAATTAGGATTGGGGTTAGAGTTAGGGTGAGGTATAGGGGTTAGGTTTAGCTAAAAGGATAGGATTAGGGTTACGGGTTGGGCTTAGGTTTAGGGTTAAAGTTTACTGCTAGGGTAAGGGATAGGGTTCAGGGTTAGCTTTAGGGGTTCTGGATAGGGTTAGGTGTTAGGTTAGTGTCAGGGTTAGGTCTACTCGTGAGGGTAAGGTTTAGGGTTAGCTTTAAGAGCTAGGGTTACGTTTAATGGTTAGGATTAGGATTAGGGTTAAGGGTTAGGGTAAGGCTTAGGGGTTAGGGTGAAGGGTTAGGGTCAAGGGTTAGGGTTTTTGTTAGGCATAGCGTTGGGGTTAGAAGTAAGGGTTACTGTCAGTGTTAGGGTTGTAGGTAGGGTTACGGTTAGGGTTAGCGGTTTAGAATTAGGGTTAGGGATTAGGTGTCACAGTGATGACTAGGAGATAGGGTTAGAATTATGGGATAGGGGTTGTTCTCAGGAAATGGGTTATGCATTAACGTTAGGATAAGAGGTTAAAGTTAGGCGCACGGTGAGGTTTACGTGTTAAGGGGAGAAATAGGAACAGGGTTGGGTTGTTACGTTCAGGGTTAGGGTTATCTGTTAAAGGTATTGTTTATGCTTAGCGCACGGGCCCTGTCTGCATTAGGCGGGCGGGGGGAGTTTAGGGGGCTGGGATTGTACCCGGGAACCCACTCTATCATACTCTGGGTATGGGCCCGTGGGTTTCATGCAGGACACAGTGGTAGAGCCTCCTTTCACGCATGGCATGGGAGGATTGCAGGCTTTCTAAACTCTAAGAAAGCAAGAAGTCTGAGAATTAGATTTAGGGTTAGGATTCTGGTTAGGGTTAAGGATGAAGTTTAGTGTCAGGGTGAGGGCTTAGGGTTAGGGATTAGGGTTAGGGTTAAATGTTACTCTTAGGTTTAACGGTTACACTTTGGTTTAGGGTTGAGGTTTACGGTTAGGGTTAAGATGAGGGGTTAGGGTTTGGTACAGGGTTAGGGTTAAGTGTTAGGTTTAGGGTTGAAGATTAGGATTAGGGTTAGGATTAAAGGTTAGCGTGAGAGTTAACGCTTAGGGTTAAGGTTAAGAGTTAGGGTTTAGGGTTAGGGTTAGGGTTAGTTTTAGGGTTAGAGTTATGTGCTATGGTTTGTGTTAGAGGTTAGGGTTAGGTTTACTGGTCACGGTTAGGGTTACGTTTAGGGGGTAGCATTAGGGTTAGGGTTAGGGTTAAGGGATAGGATTAGGGATAAGTGTTGGGCTTAGGGTTAGGGTTTAGTGTTAGGGTTATCATTAAGGATTAGGGGTAGGGTCAGGGTTAAATGCTTGGGTGCGGGTAATAGTTAGGGTCAGGGTTAAGGTTCACGGATAGGGTTAGTGTTAAGGGTTACGGGTAGGTTTAGGGTTCAGGGTTAGAGTTAGCATTAGGGCTAAAGGTTAGGATTAGGCGGTAGGTTAGATTTAGGGTTAGATCTAGGCGTTAGGGTAAGGGCTAGCGTTAGGGTTAAGAGATAGGGTTAGGTTTAATGCTTAGGATTAGGGTTAGGGTTTGGGGTTAAAGTAAGTGTTAGGGGTTAGGTTTAAGGATCAAAGGTTAGGGTTCTTTTTAGCTGTAGTGTTAGGGTTAGGGATAAGGGATCCCATTAGCATTAAGGGTCTTCCTTACTGTAGGGTTAAGGGTTCGGCTTAGAGTTAAAGGTTAAGGTTAGGGTCAGTGTTAAGATTTAGGGTGAGGGTTAACGGTTAGGGTAAAGGTTAAGCGTTAGGGTTAGGGATTAGTGATTAGGGTTTTTGGTTAGTGTTAGGGTTAGCGGTTAGGAGTTAGTGTTTTATGAAGGGATATGGTTAGAATTAGGATTGGGGTTAGAGTTAGGGTGAGGTATAGGGGTTAGGTTTAGGGGTTAGTTTTAGGGTAAAAGGATAGGATTAGGGTTACGGGTTGGGCTTAGGTTTAGGGTTAAAGTTTACTGCTAGGGTTAGGGATAGGGTTCAGGGTTAGCTTTAGGGGTTCTGGTGAGGGTTAGGTGTTAGGTTAGTGTCAGGGTTAGGTCTAGTCGTGAGGGTAAGGTTTAGGGTTACCTTTAAGAGCTAGGGTTAGGTTTAATGGTTAGGATTAGGATTAGGGTTAAGGGTTAGGGTAAGGCTTAGGGGTTAGGGTGAAGGGTTAGGGTTTTTATTAGGCATAGCGTTGGGGTTAGAAGTAAGGGTTACTGTCAGTGTTAGGGTTGTAGGTAGGGTTACGGTTAGGGTTAGCGGTTTAGAATGAGGGTTAGGGATTAGGTGTCACAGTGATCACTAGGAGATAGGGTTAGAATTATGGGATAGGGGTTGTTCTCAGGAAATGCGTTATGCATTAACGTTAGGATAAGAGGTTAAAGTTAGGCGCACGGTGAGGTTTACGTGTTAAGGGGAGAAATAGGAACAGGGTTGGGTGTTACGTTCAGGGTTAGGGTTATCTGTTAAAGGTATTGTTTATGCTTAGCGCACGGGCCCTGTCTGCATTAGGCGGGCGGGGGGAGTTTAGGGGGCTGGGATTGTACCCGGGAACCCACTCTATCATACTCTGGGTATGGGCCCGTGGGTTTCATGCAGGACACAGTGGTAGAGCCTCCTTTCACGCATGGCATGGGAGGATGGCAGGCTTTCTAAACTCTAAGAAAGCAAGAAGTCTGAGAATTAGATTTAGGGTTAGGATTCTGGTTAGGGTTAAGGATGAAGTTTAGTGTTAGGGTGAGGGCTTAGGGTTAGGGATTAGGGTTAGGGTTAAAGGTTACTCTTAGGTTTAACGGTTACACTTTGGTTTAGGGTTGAGGTTTACAGTTAGGGTTAAGATGAGGGGTTAGGGTTTGGTCCAGGGTTAGGGTTAAGTGTTAGGTTTAGGGTTGAAGATTAGGATTAGGGTTAGGATTAAAGGTTAGCGTGAGAGTTAACGCTTAGGGTTAAGGTTAAGAGTTAGGGTTTAGGGTTAGGGTTAGGGTTAGTTTTAGGGTTAGAGTTATGTGCTATGGTTTGTGTTAGAGGTTAGGGTTAGGTTTACTGGTCACGGTTAGGGTTACGTTTAGGGGGTAGCATTAGGGTTAGGGTTAGGGTTAAGGGATAGGATTAGGGATAAGTGTTGGGCTTAGGGTTAGGGTTTAGTGTTAGGGTTATCATTAAGGATTAGGGGAAGGGTCAGTGTTAAATGCTTGGGTGCGGGTAATGGTTACTGTCATGGTTAAGGTTCACGGATAGGGTTAGTGTTAAGGGTTACGGGTAGGTTTAGGGTTCAGGGTTAGAGTTAGCATTAGGGCTTAAGGTTAGGATTAGGCGGTAGGTTAGACTTAGGGTTAGATCTAGGCGTTAGGGTAAGGGCTAGCGTTAGGGTTAAGAGATAGGGTTAGGTTTAATGCTTAGGATTAGGGTTAGGGTTTGGGGTTAAAGTAAGTGTTAGGGGTTAGGTTTAAGGATCAAAGCTTAGGGTTATTTTTAGCTGTAGTGTTAGGGTTAGGGATAAGGGATCCCATTAGCATTAAGGGTCTTCCTTACTGTAGGGTTAAGGGTTAGGCTTAGAGTTAAAGGTTAAGGTTAGGGTCAGTGTTAAGATTTAGGGTGAGGGTTAACGGTTAGAGTAAAGGTTAAGCGTTAGGGTTAGGGATTAGTGATTAGGGTTTTTGGTTAGTGTTAGGGTTAGCGGTTAGGAGTTAGTGTTTTATGAAGGGGTATGGTTAGAATTAGGATTGGGGTTAGAGTTAGGGTGAGGTATAGGGGTTAGGTTTAGGGGTTAGTTTTAGGGTAAAAGGATAGGATTAGGGTTACGGGTTGGGCTTAGGTTTAGGGTTAAAGTTTACTGCTAGGGTTAGGGATAGAGTTCAGGGTTAGCTTTAGGGGTTCTGGTGAGGGTTAGGTGTTAGGTTAGTGTCAGGGTTAGGTCTAGTCGTGAGGGTAAGGTTTAGGGTTACCTTTAAGAGCTAGGGTTAGGTTTAATGGTTAGGATTAGGATTAGGGTTAAGGGTTAGGGTAAGGCTTAGGGTTTAGGGTGAAGGGTTAGGGTTTTTATTAGGCATAGCGTTGGGGTTAGAAGTAAGGGTTACTGTCAGTGTCAGGGTTGTAGGTAGGGTTACGGTTAGGGTTAGCGGTTTAGAATTAGGGTTAGGGATTAGGTGTCACAGTGATGACTAGGAGATAGGGTTAGAATTATGGGATAGGGGTTGCTCTCAGGAAATGGGTTATGCATTAACGTTAGGATAAGAGGTTAAAGTTAGGCGCACGGTGAGGTTTACGTGTTAAGGGGAGAAATAGGAACAGAGTTCGGTGTTATGTTCAGGGTTAGGGTTATCTGTTAAAGGTATTGTTTATGCTTAGTGCTCGGGCCCTGTCTGCATTGGGCGGGCGGGGGGAGTTTAGGGGTTTGGGATTGTACCCGGGAACCCACTCTATCATACTCTGGGTATGGGCCCGTGGGTTTCATGCAG
Organism: Eulemur rufifrons; assembly: GCF_041146395.1. NCBI lineage: Eukaryota > Metazoa > Chordata > Mammalia > Primates > Lemuridae > Eulemur > Eulemur rufifrons. The sequence goes on along the minus strand of NW_027182833.1, from coordinate 754,530 downwards.
GACGCAGTGGTAGAGCCTCCTTTCACGCATGGCATGGGAGGATGGCAGGCTTTCTAAACGCTAAGAAAGCAAGAAGTCTGAGAATTAGATTTAGGGTTAGGATTCTGGTTAGGGTTAAGGATGAAGTTTAGTGTTAGGGTGAGGGCTTAGGGTTAGGGCTTAGGGTTAGGGTTAAAGGTTACTCTTAGGTTTAACGGTTACACTTTGGTTTAGGGTTGAGGTTTACGGTTAGGGTTAAGATGAGGGGTTAGGGTTTGGTACAGCGTTAGGGTTAAGTGTTAGGTTTAGGGTTGAAGATTAGGATTAGGGTTAGGATTAAAGGTTAGCGTGAGAGTTAACTCTTAGTGTTAAGGTTAAGAGTTAGGGTTTAGGGTTTAGGGTTAGGGTTAGGGTTAGTTTTAGAGTTAGAGTTATGTGCTATGGTTTGTGTTAGAGGTTAGGGTTAGGTTTACTGGTCACGGCTAGGGTTAGGTTTAGGGGGTAGCATTAGGGTTAGGCTTATGGTTAGGGTTAAGGGATAGGATTAGGGATAATGTTGGGCTTAGGGTTAGGGTTTAGTGTTATGGTTATCATTAACGATTACGGGTAGGGTCAGGGTTAAATGCTTGGTTGCGGGTAATGGTTAGGGTCAGGGTTAAGGTTCACGGATAGGGTTAGTGTTAAGGGTTACGGGTAGGTTTAGGGTTCAGGGTTAGAGTTAGCATTAGGGCTTAAGGTTAGGATTAGGCGGTCGGTTCGATTTAGGGTTAGATCTAGGCGTTAGGGTAAGGGCTAGCGTTAGGGTTAAGAGATAGGGTTAGGTTTAATGCTTAGTATTAGGGTTAGGGTTTGGGGTTAAAGTAAGTGTTAGGGGTTAGGTTTCAGGATCAAAGGTTAGGGTTATTTTTAGCTGTAGTGTTAGGGTTAGGGATAAGGGATCCCATTAGCATTAAGGGTCTTCCTTACTGTAGGGTTAAGGGTTAGGCTTAGAGTTAAAGGTTAAGGTTAGGGTCAGTGTTAAGATTTAGGGTGAGGGTTAGCGGTTAGGGTAAAGGTTAAGCGTTAGGGTTAGGGATTAGTGATTAGGGATTTTGGTTAGTGTTAGGGTTAGCGATTAGGAGTTAGTGTTTTATGAAGGGGTATGGTTAGAATTAGGATTGGGGTTAGAGTTAGGGTGAGGTATAGGGGTTAGGTTTAGGGGTTAGTTTTAGGGTAAAAGGATAGGATTAGGGTTACGGGTTGGGCTTAGGTTTAGGGTTAAAGTTTACTGCTAGGGTTAGGGATAGGGTTCAGGGTTAGCTTTAGGGGTTCTGGTTAGGGTTAGGTGTTAGGTTAATGTCAGGGTTAGGTCTAGTCATGAGGGTATGGTTTAGGGTTAGCTTTAAGAGCTAGGGTTAGGTTTAATGGTTAGGATTAGGATTAGGGTTAAGGGTTAGGGTAAGGCTTAGGGGTTAGGGTGAAGGGATAGGGTCAAGGGTTATGGTTTTTGTTAGGCATAGCGTTGGGGTTAGAAGTAAGGGTTACTGTCAGTGTTAGGGTTGTAGGTAGGGTTACGGTTAGGGTTAGCGGTTTAGAATTAGGGTTAGGGATTAGGTGTCACAGTGATGACTAGGAGATAGGGTTTTTATTATGGGATAGGGGTTTTTCTCAGGAAATGGGTTATGCATTAACGTTAGGATAAGAGGTTAAAGTTAGGCGCACGGTGAGGTTTACGTGTTAAGGGGAGAAATAGGAACAGGGTTGGGTGTTATGTTCAGGGTTAGGGTTATCTGTTAAAGGTATTGTTTATGGAGGGAAGATGGCGGAGTGGCGGTGACTGCTCGGATCTGCGCTCCGGCGATGAACCGTGGATCCAGACCTGCCACACCGCTAGAGGACCGCTCCCACACAGGAACAGCGGTGTGAATCCACGGAGAATCAGCGTGGGACAAACAGAGCAAGTGAGGTCTGAGGTGAACAGAAATTTAGATCGCGGAACTCTGCGGAAGGCGCGGAACAGACAGTAGCCAGCGGAGCGCAGGCGGCTGCGCCCGCCCCCAGGTGGGGCGGGGGCAGTCTTTAGGAAAAGCGGCTTGCGCTCCTCACTGACCTCCACCCCCAATTGCTTGGAGACCCCCTCGCAAGCCAGAGCAGAATCTCCGAGCGAGACGTAGGGCATTGCAGACAGGAGGCTTTTTCGGGAGAATAGCTTGGAACCTGGGAAGTCTCGGCTGAGACAGTCCTTAGCGAGAAGGGACGGACCTGTGCCAGGGGGGAGGGGCACGATCAATCCCCGATCAGCGAATTGCGCTGTACCTCTGCGCTACTTTTGTCGGTGGTTCTTCAGCCGGTCGCCCCCGGCGGCTTTGCCCGCCAAGCCCCCCAGCAGCGGCGGTCCCTGGTCTCTGCCTGCCGGGGAGCCGGTCCCCCTCCGACCCCGGAGCGCTGCGGGCGCCATCTTGAAAGCAAAGTCGGAACCGCTCGGGAGCCATAAGGTGCCCAGCAGCTCTCTCTCCTCGGCTCCCCCCGCTGGTCTCTGGGCCCGCGCCATCTCCGCCGGCGGCACTCGGCGTGAAGGGGCGGAGCTGCGCTAAGACTTAAAATAAACACTGAGTTGCCGCTCCGGAACCAACGGAGCGGGCGTGAAGGGGCGGAGCTGCGCTAAGACTTAAAATAAACACTGAGTTGCCGCTCCGGAACCAACGGAGCCGGCGTGAAGGGGCGGAGCTGCGCTAAGACTTAAAATAAACACTGAGTTGCCGCTCCGGAACCAACGGAGCCGGCGTGAAGGGGCGGAGCTGCGCTAAGACTTAAAATAAACACTGAGTTGCCGCTCCGGAACCAACGGAGCCGGCGTGAAGGGGCGGAGCTGCGCTAAGACTTAAAATAAACACTGAGTTGCCGCTCCAGAACCAACGGAGCCGGCGTGAAGGGGCGGAGCGGCGCTAAGACGTAAAATAAACACTGAGTTGCCGCTCCGGAACCAATGGAGCGGGCGTGAAGGGGCGGAGCTGCGCTAAGGCGCAAAAACACGATCATTGAGCCGCTGAACTGTATACTTCAGAATTGTGTATCCCTTCGTTTAGTGATGCGTTGTGGTGTTGTGTAGCTCTGTTTTTGTTCTTTTGTGTTTGTGTTTTCGCTGTTTCTGGGTTAGGTCTCTTTGTGTTATTTGTTAGTTTAATTTTTGTTTTTGTCTTTGTTTTTTTTTTTTTTTTTTTTTTATTTTATTTTTTTTTTTTTATTTTTATTTTTATTTTTTTTTTTATTTTTTTCCTCTTCTCTTCTCCTTTTCTTTTCTCTTTCCTTTTCTTCTCCTTCTGTTCTTTCTTTTCACTTCTTTTCTTTTCTTTTCTTTTCTTTTTTCTTTTTCCTTATTTCTTCTCTCTTTTTGCCTTCTAACTGGGAACCCACGCTGAGCTTGGGAACGGGCCAGGCCCCTGGCTCTGGTACATACCGGAACCTGAGTAGTCACTCCCAACGCCGGCGATCTACGGGCGCGCAATAGCCATCTTGGGGCCCACAGCCAAGTCACTGCGGAGCAATAGGGTGCCAAGAGGCTCCCTGGACGGCCCCCTCCCCAGGTCCACAGACCTTATATAGGGTCCCCACCCACGTCTAAACACTGACTACTTCTCCAGAAGCGAGAGTGTGGAGCCTGGTCCCTGGGGACATTGGGCCAAGGCAGACTTTTGCCTGTGGGAGTTGCGGCAAATGGGGCGCTGAGCGAGCGAGGGCACCATCCACTCCCCACAACTAGTATTTTTCCTGCAGATAGAGACAGAAACCACCCCTATAGAGGAAGAACCAAAGGGAAACAAACAAACAAAGAGAATTTTGGCCCACTACTAGTGTGGACCCTGCCTGCCCTCTGAAAGACTACAACACAGTGTCCTAACTCACCAAAGCAGTCTTGGATCACTCCAATCCTCTAGGATTGGACCCATCAGAAGCAGTCCCCCAACTGAAATAGAAAAATTTCTAATCAATTCACAACAGTCTTCCCCTCTTGCCAAAGGAAGCAATATACCTAGACTACTCCACAGCCTAAGAATAGAGCACAGAGAGTGCTGTTAACCAGACTAAATCTATAAGTAAAGATCCAACGATTAATCTAGATGGGAAGGGCCCAGCGAAAAAACACAGGAAGCACAAAGAATCAAACAGAAAGCTCACCCCCAAAGAGAAATACCGGCTCTCAACCATTTGACACAAACCAGACTCAAAACACCAACATGTCACAGGAAGAATTCCAATTATGGATCATAAACAAGCTAAATAATATACAAGAATCAATGGACAGACAACACAAGGAAAATGCAAAAAAAATTCAGGATTTGGAGGAAAAATTCACTAAAGAAATTGAAATATTGAAGAAAAACCAAACTGAACTCCTAGAAATGAAGAATTCACTCAGAGAGCTACAAAACACTGTGGAAAGTCTCAAAAGCAGGGTAGATCAAACAGAGGAAAGAATTTCAGAAATTGAAGATAACTCCTTTCAACTAAATAAGTCAGTCACAGAGATAGATCAAAAAAGTAAGAGAAATGATCTGAGTCTTCAAGAAATGTGGGATTATGTGAAGAAACCTAACTTGAGAGTTATTGGCATCCCTGAGGGTGAAGAAGACAATAAGCAAGGGTTGGACAAGCTATTTGAAGACATAATCGAGGAAAATTTTCCAGGCCTTGCCAATACTCTAGACATACAGATTCAAGAAGCTCAAAGGACCCCTGGGAGATTCATAGCAAATAGGAAAACACCACGCCACGTAGTCATCAGGCTGACCAAAATATCCACTAAAGAGTCCCTTCTCCGAGCTGTAAGGAGAAAGAAACAGGTAACTTACAAAGGAAAACCCATCAGAATTACGCCAGATTTCTCAGCTGAAACCTTACAAGCAAGAAGAGCTTGGGGCCCCATTTTCACGCTTCTGAAACAGAATAATGCCCAGCCTAGAATCTTGTACCCAGCTAAGCTAAGTTTTCTATACGAAGGAGAAATCAAGACATTCTCAGATAAACAAAGGTTGAGGGAATTCACCAAGACAAGACCAGCCCTGCAAGAAGTACTCAAAAGAGAGTTACACACAGACCAGCACAAGAAAGATCCACGAATGTAAAACTACTCAAGAGCTAAAGATCAAATTCCAGATACCACAATGGCTCAGGAGAGAAAACATTGCAATGAAGTTCTACCCAACAAGCTGAACAAAAAACCGTCTCACTTATCAGTTTTCTCAATAAATGTGAATGGCTTGAATTCCCCGCTCAAGAGACATAGACTGTCCCAATGGATAAAAAAGCACAAGCCAAGTATCTGCTGTCTCCAAGAAACCCACCTAACGAGCAAAGATGCATTTAGACTGAAAGTAAAAGGATGGAAATCGGTATTTCAAGCAAACGCTAACGAAAAGAAAGCTGGTGTGGCAATCTTAATTTCCAATAACTTAGCTTTCAAACCAACAAAAATAATAAAAGACAAAAATGGCTACTACATACTGGTCAAGGGCACAATTCAACAAGAAGCCATGACTATACTCAATATATATGCACCCAACCTAGGTGCACCTAGATTCATAAAGCAAACCCTACTAGATCTGAACCAGATGATAGATAATAATACTGTAATAGCTGGAGACTTTAACACCCCACTGACAGTACAGGACAGATCCTCTAAACAGAAAATAAACAAAGACATAATGGACCTAAATAGAATGCTAGAACAAATGGGCATGGCTGACATCTATAGGACATTCTACCCAAAGTCCACAGAATATACATTCTTCTCATCAGCTCACAGGACATTCTCTAAGATTGACCATGTCTTAGGACATAAATCATGTCTTCAAAAATTCAAAAAAATAGAAATTATACCATGCATCTTCTCAGATCACAGCGGAATAAAAGTAACAATGATCACAAACAGAAACCCTCACTCTTACTCAAAGTCATGGAAGCTAAATAACCTTCTCCTGAATAATTATTCTATAAAAGAAGAAATCAAGATGGAAATCAAAAATTTCTTTGAATTAAATGACAATGGAGATACAACTTATCAAAATCTATGGGATGCAGCTAAAGCAGTCCTGAGAGGAAAATTCATATCCATAAATGCCTATATCAAAAAGACAGAAAACATGCAAATAGACAACCTAACGAATAGACTCAAAGAGCTGGAGAAAGAAGAACAGAACGATCCCAAACCCAGCAGAAGGCGAGAAATTACTAAGATCAAATCAGAACTAAATGAAAAGGACAACAAAGAAACTATAAGGGAAATTAATAAAACAAAAAGTTGGTTCTTTGAAAAGATAAACAAAATAGACACACCTCTGGCTAGACTAACCAAGAGCACAAAAGTAAAATCTCTAATAACCTCCATTAGGAACATGAAAGGAGAAATCACAACCGATGCTACAGAGATACAAGATATCATCTATGAATTCTACAAAAATCTTTATGCACACAAACTGGAGAACGTGGAGGAAATGGACAAATTTTTAGAGACACATAGTCTTCCCAGGCTCAACCAGGAAGAAATAGAGTACCTGAACAGACCAATATCAAGAACTGAAATCGAAACAGCAATAAAAAACCTTCCCAAAAAGAAAAGCCCTGGTCCAGATGGGTTCACACCTGAATTTTACCATACATACAAAGAAGAACTGGTGCCCATCCTACATAAACTATTCTCCAATATTGAGAAGGATGGAGTTCTCCCCAACACGTTCTACCAAGCCAATATAACATTAATACCAAAGCCTGGAAAGGACTCAACAAAAATAGAGAACTACAGACCAATTTCCCTCATGAATATAGATGCAAAAATTTTCAATAAAATACTAGCAAATCGAATCCAAGTACTTATCAAAAAAGTAATCCACCACGACCAAGTGGGCTTCATCCCCGAGATGCAGGGGTGGTTCAACATACGTAAATCTATAAATGTAATTCACCACATAAATAGAAGCAAAAACAAAAATCATATGATACTCTCATTAGATGCAGAAAAAGCATTTGACAAAATTCAACACCCTTTTATGATAAAAACGCTTAACAAAATAGGCATTGATGGAACCTACCTAAAAATGATACAAGCCATATATGACAAACCCACAGCCAACATCATACTGAATGGGGAAAAACTGAAAGCACTCCCACTTAGAACTGGAACCAGACAGGGCTGCCCATTGTCTCCATTACTTTTCAACATAGTATTGGAAGTCCTTGCGAGAGCTATCAGGCAAGAGAGCAAAATCAAGGGAGTCCAAATAGGGAAGGAAGAGATCAAACTCTCACTTTTTGCTGATGATATGATGTTATATCTGGAAAACCCCCAGGATTCAACCAAGAGACTCCTGGAATTGATTAACGAATACAGCAAAGTCTCAGGCTACAAAATTAATATACACAAATCAGAGGCATTTATATATGCCAATAACAGTCAATCGGAAAACCAAATTAAAGACTCAATACCCTTCAAAATAGCAACAAAGAAAATAAAATATCTAGGTATATATCTAACTAAAGAGGTAAAGGACCTCTATAAGGAAAACTATGAAACACTGAGAAAAGAAATAGCAGAACTTGCAAATAGATGGAAAAATATACCATGCTCGTGGATCGGAAGAATCAACATTGTTAAAATGTCTATACTACCCAAAGTGATCTACAAATTCAATGCAATCCCTATTAAATTACCAACATCATTCTTTACAGACATAGAGAAAATAATTATACAATTTGTATGGAATCAAAGAAGACCCCGTATAGCAAAAGCAATTTTAAGCAATAAAAACAAAATGGGAGGTATTAATTTGCCAGACCTCAAACTATATTACAAGGCCGTGGTTCTTAAAACAGCCTGGTATTGGCACAAGTGCAGGGACACAGACCAGTGGAACACAACAGAAAATCCAAATATAGAACCATCCTCATATAGTCACCTAATTTTTGACAAAGCGGGAAAGAATATACTCCGGGGACAAGAATCCCTATTCAACAAATGGTGCTGGGAGAATTGGTTAGCCACTTGCAGAAGAATGAAACAGGACCCACAGCTTTCACCTCTCACAAAAATCAAATCACGGTGGATAACAGACTTAAACCTTAGGCGTGATACAATCAGAATTCTAGAAGAAAATGTAGGAAAGACTCTTACAGACATTGGCCTAGGCAGAGAATTTATGAAGAAGACCCCCAAGGCAATCACAGCAGCAACAAAAATAAATGAATGGGACATGATTAAACTAAAAAGCTTCTGCACAGCCAAAGAAACAGTCCAGAGAATAAACAGACCACCTACAGAATGGGAAAAAATTTTTGCATACTACACATCAGATAAAGGACTGATAACAAGAATCTATTTAGAACTCAGGAAAATCAGCAAGAAAAAATCAAGCAACCCTATCAAAAAGTGGGCAAAGGACATGAATAGAAATTTTTCAAAAGAAGATATAAAAATGGCTAACAAACATATGAAAAAGTGTTCAACATCTCTAATCATCAGGGAAATGCAAATCAAAACCACAATGAGATATCACTTAACCCCAGTGAGAATGGCCTTTATCAAAAAAACCCAAAACAACACATGTTGGCGTGGGTGTGGAGAGACAGGAACACTAATACACTGCTGGTGGGACTGCAAACTAGTGCAACCCCTGTGGAAAGCATTATGGAGGTATCTTAAACAGATTCAAGTAGACCTGCCATTTGACCCAGCAATCCCATTACTGGGCATATACCCAAAGGAAAAAAGGTCATTCTGTAACAAAGGCACGTGTACCCAAATGTTTATAGCAGCACAATTCACAATAGCAAAGATGTGGAAACAACCCAAATGCCCATCAATACATGATTGGATTAGTAAACTGTGGTATATGTATACCATGGAATATTACACAGCTATAAGGAATGATGAAGATACGACATCTCTATGGTTCTCCTGGAGAGAGTTGGAACCCATTATATTAAGTGAAGTATCCCAAGAATGGAAAAACAAGCATCACATGTACTCACCAGAAAATTGGTTTCCCTGATCATCACCTAAATACAAATCTGGGAATGACACCAATTGGACATCAGACTGGGGTGGCGGGTGGGGGAGGGGATGGGGGTATGCCTGCACAACGAGTGCATTGCACACCGTTTGGGGAGTGGTGACACTTGAAGGTGCTGACTCGGGAAAGGGGGGGTGGGGAAAAAATATGAAACTATTGTTTTTAACTTGCACTGTTCACTTAATAATTTATCATGAATATTTCCCATATTATTTCATATCATTGTACAAGAAATAATGTATACATTATGAGGACATACTGTATCTAACAAGATATACTGTTAGACTCTTTGATTCTGTAAAACTAAATTGAAAAAAAATATATATATAATAAAAAAAAAAAATAAGGTATTGTTTATGCTTAGCACACGGGCCCTGTCTGCATTAGGCGGGCGGGGGGAGTTTAGCGGGCTGGGATTGTACCCGGGAACCCACTCTATCATACCCTGGGTATGGGCCCGTGGGTTTCATGCAGGACACAGTGGTAGAGCCTCCTTTCACGCATGGCATG
>NW_027182833.1:712500-730000 GCF_041146395.1 Eulemur rufifrons | reverse complement strand
TTTAGGGTAAAAGGATAGGATTAGGGTTACGGGTTGGGCTTAGGTTTAGGGTTAAAGTTTACTGCTAGGGTTAGGGATAGGGTTCAGGGTTAGCTTTAGGGGTTCTGGTTAGGGTTAGGTGTTAGGTTAGTGTCAGGGTTAGGTCTAGTCGTGAGGGTAAGGTTTAGGGTTAGCTTTAAGAGCTAGGGTTAGGTTTAATGGTTAGGATTAGGATTAGGGTTAAGGGTTAGGGTAAGGCTCAGGGGTTAGGGTGAAGGGTTAGCGTCAAGGGTTAGGTTTTTTGTTAGGCATAGCGTTGGGGTTAGAAGTAAGGGTTACTGTCAGTGTTAGGGTTGTAGGTAGGGTTACGGTTAGGGTTAGCGGTTTAGAATTAGGGTTAGGGATTAGGTGTCACAGTGATGACTAGGAGATAGGGTTAGAATTATGGGATAGGGGTTGTTCTCAGGAAATGGGTTATGCATTAACGTTAGGATAAGAGGTTAAAGTTAGGCGCACGGTGAGGTTTACGTGTTAAGGGGAGAAATAGGAACAGGGTTGGGTGTTATGTTCAGGGTTAGGGTTATCTGTTAAAGGTATTGTTTATTGTTAGCGCACGGGCCCTGTCTGCATTAGGCGGGCGGGGGGAGTTTAGGGGGCTGGGATTGTACCCGGGAACCCACTCTATCATACTCTGGGTATGGGCCCGTGGGTTTCATGCAGGACACAGTGGTAGAGCCTCTTTTCACGCATTGCATGGGAGGATTGCAGGCTTTCTAAACTCTAAGAAAGCAAGAAGTCTGAGAATTAGATTTAGGGTTAGGATTATGGTTAGGGTTAAGGATGAAGTTTAGTGTTAGGGTGAGGGCTTAGGGTTAGGGATTAGGGTTAGGGTTAAAGGCTACTCTTAGGTTTAACGGCTACACTTTGGTTTAGGGTTGAGGTTTACGGTTAGGGTTAAGATGAGGGGTTAGGGTTTGGTACAGGGTTAGGGTTAAGTGTTAGGTTTAGGGTTGAAGATTAGGATTAGGGTTAGGATTAAAGGTTAGCGTGAGAGTTAAAGCTTCGGGTTAAGGTTAAGAGTTAGGGTTTAGGGTTAGGGTTGGGGTTAGGTTTAGTTTTAGGGTTAGAGTTATGTGCTATGGTTTGTGTTACAGGGTAAGGTTAGGTTTACTGGTCACGGTTAGGGTTACGTTTAGGGGTTTGCGTTAGGGTTAGGGTTAAGGGATAGGATTAGGGTTAAGTGTTGGGCTTAGGGTTAGGGTTTAGTGTTAGTGTTATCATTAAGGATTAGGGGTAGGGTCAGGGTTAAATGCTTGGGTGCGGGTAATGGTTAGGGTCAGGGTTAAGGTTCACGGTAGGGTTAGTGTTAAGTGTTACGGGTAGGTTTAGGGTTCAGGGTTAGAGTTAGCATTAGGGCTTAAGTTTAGGATTAGGCGGTAGATTCGATTTAGGGTTAGATCTAGGCGTTAGGGTAAGGGCTAGCGTTAGGGTTCAGAGATAGGGTTAGGTTTAATGCTTAGGATTAGGGTTAGGGTTTGGGGTTAAAGTAAGTTTTAGGGGTTAGGTTTAAGGATCAAAGGTTAGGGTTATTTTTACCTGTAGTGTTAGGGTTAGGGATAAGGGATCCCATTAGCATTAAGGGTCTTCCTTACTGTAGGGTTAAGGGTTAGGCTTAAAGTTAAAGGTTAATGTTAGGTCAGTGTTAAGATTTACGGTGAAGGTTAACGGTTAGGGTAAAGGTTAAGCGTTAGGGTTAGGGATTAGTGATTAGGGTTTTTGGTTAGTGTTAGGGTTAGCGGTTAGGAGTTAGTGTTTTAGGAAGTGGTATGGTTAGAATTAGGATTGGGGTTAGAGTTAGGGTGAGGTATAGGGGTTAGGTTTAGGGGTTAGTTTTAGGGTAAAAGGATAGGATTAGGGATACGGGTTGGGCTTAGGTTTAGGGTTAAAGTTTACTGCTAGGGTTAGGGATAGGGTTCAGGCTTAGCTTTAGGGGTTCTGCTTAGGGTTAGGTGTTAGGTTAGTGTCAGGGTTAGGTCTAGTCGTGAGGGCAAGGTTCAGGGTTATCTTTAAGAGCTAGGGTTAGGTTTAATGGTTAGGATTAGGATTAGGGTTAAGGGTTAGGGTAAGGCTTAGGGGTTAGGGTGCAGGGTTAGGGTTTTTGTTAGGCATAGCGTTGGGGTTAGAAGTAAGGGTTACTGTCAGTGTTAGGGTTGTAGGTAGGGTTACGGTTAGGGTTAGCGGTTTAGAATTAGGGTTAGGGATTAGGTGTCACAGTGATGACTAGGAGATAGGGTTAGAATTATGGGATAGGGGTTGTTCTCAGGAAATGGGTTATGCATTAACGTTAGGATAAGAGGTTAAAGTTAGGCGCACGGTGAGGTTTACGTGTTAAGGGGAGAAATAGGAACAGGGTTGGGTGTTATGTTCAGGGTTAGGGTTATCTGTTAAAGGTATTGTTTATGCTTAGCGCACGGGCCCTGTCTGCATTGGGCGGGCGGGGGGAGTTTAGGGGGCTGGTATTGTACCCGGGAACCCACTCTATCATACTCTGGGTATGGGCCCGTGGGTTTCATGCAGGACACAGTGGTAGAGCCTCCTTTCACGCATGGCATGGGAGGATTGCAGGCTTTCTAAACTCTAAGATAGCAAGAATTCTGAGAATTAGATTTAGGGTTACGATTCTGGTTAGGGTTAAGGATGAAGTTTAGTGTTAGGGTGAGGGCTTAGGGTTAGGGCTTAGGGTTAGGGTTAAAGGTTACTCTTAGGTTTAACGGTTACACTTTTTTTTAGGGTTGAGGTTTACGGTTAGGGTTAAGATGAGGGGTTAGGGTTTGGTACAGCGTTAGGGTTAAGTGTTAGGTTTAGGGTTGAAGATTAGGATTAGGGTTAGGATTAAAGGTTAGCGTGAGAGTTAACGCTTAGTGTTAAGCTTAAGAGTTAGGGGTTAGGGTTAGGTTTAGGGTTCGTTTTAGGGTTAGAGTTATGTGCTATGGTTTGTGTTAGAGGTTAGGGTTAGGTTTACTGGTCACGGTGAGGGTTACGTTTTGGGGTTAGCATTAGGGTTAGGGTTAAGGGATAGGATTAGGGTTAAGTGTTGGGAGTAGGGTGAGGGTTTAGTGTTAGGGTTATCATTAAGGATTAGGGGTAGGGTCAGGTTTAAATGCTTGGGTGCAGGTAATGGTTAGGGTCAGGGTTAAGGTTCACGGATAGGGTTAGTGTTAAGGGTTACGGGTAGGTTTAGGGTTCAGGGTTAGAGTTAGCATTAGGGCTTAAGGTTAGGATTAGGCGGTAGGTTAGATTTAGGGTTAGATCTAGGCGTTAGGGTAAGGGCTAGCGTTAGGCTTAAGAGATAGTGTTAGGTTTAATGCTTAGGATTAGGGTTAGGGTTTGGGGTTAAATAAGTGTTAGGGTTTAGGTTTAAGGATCAAATGTTAGGGTTATTTTTAGCTGTAGTGTTAGGGTTAGGGATAAGGGATCCCATTAGCATTAAGGGTCTTCCTTACTGTAGGGTTAAGGGTTAGGCTTAGAGTTAAAGGTTAAGGTTAGGGTCAGTGTTAAGATTTAGGGTGAGGGTTAACGGTTAGGGTAAAGGTAAAGCGTTAGGGTTAGGGATTAGTGATTAGGGTTTTTGGTTAGTGTTAGGGTTAGCGGTTAGGAGTTAGTGTTTTATGAATGGGTATGGTTAGAATTAGGATTGGGGTTAGAGTTAGGGTGAGGTATAGGGGTTAGGTTTAGGGTAAAAGGATAGGATTAGGGTTACGGGTTGGGCTTAGGTTTAGGGTTAAAGTTTACTGCTAGGGTTAGGGATAGGGTTCAGGGTTAGCTTTAGGGTCTGGTTAGGGTCAGGTGTTAGGTTAGTGACAGGGTTAGGTCTAGTCGTGAGGGTAAGGTTTAGGGTTAGCTTTAAGAGCTAGGGTTAGGTTTAATGGTTAGGATTAGGATTAGGGTTAAGGGTTAGGGTAAGGCTTAGGGGTTAGGGTGAAGGGTTAGGGTCAAGGGTTAGGGTTTTTGTTAGGCATAGCGTTGGGGTTAGAAGTAAGGGTTACTGTCAGTGTTAGGGTTGTAGGTAGGGTTACGGTTAGGGTTAGCGGTTTAGAATTAGGGTTAGGGATTAGGTGTCACAGTGATGACTAGGAGATAGGGTTAGAATTATGGGATAGGGGTTGTTCTCAGGAAATGGGTTATGCATTAACGTTAGGATAAGAAGTTAAAGTTAGGCGCACGGTGAGGTTTACGTGTTAAGGGGAGAAATAGGAACAGGGTTGGGTGTTATGTTCAGGGTTAGGGTTATCTGTTAAAGGTATTTTTTATGCTTAGCGCACGGGCCCTGTCTGCATTGGGCGGACGGGGGGAGTTTAGGGGGCTGGGATTGTACCCGGGAACCCACTCTATCATACTCTGGGTATGGGCCCGTGGGTTTCATACAGGACACAGTGGTAGAGCCTCCTTTCACGCATGGCATGGGAGGATTGCAGGCTTTCTAAACTCTAAGAAAGCAAGAAGTCTGAGAATTAGATTTAGGGTTAGGATTATGGTTATGGTTAAGGATGAAGTTTAGTGTTAGGGTGAGGGCTTAGGTTTAGGGATTAGGGTTAGGGTTAAATGTTACCCTTAGGTTTAACGGTTACACTTTGGTTTAGGGTTGAGGTTTACGGTTAGGGTTAAGATGAGGGGTTAGGGTTTGGTACAGGGTTAGGGTTATGTGTTAGGTTTAGGGTTGAAGATTAGGATTAGGGTTAGGATTAAAGGTTAGCGTGAGAGTTAACGCTTAGGGTTAAGGTTAAGAGTTAGGGTTTAGGGTTAGGTTTAGGGTTAGTTTTAGAGTTAGAGTTATGTGCTATGGTTTGTGTTAGAGGTTAGGGTTAGGTTTACTGGTACGGCTAGGTTTAGGTTTAGGGGGTAGCATTAGGGTTAGGCTTATGTTTAGGGTTAAGGGATAGGATTAGGGATAAGTGTTGGGCTTAGGGTTAGGGTTTAGTGTTAGGGTTAGCATTAAGGATTAGTGGTAGGGTCAGGGTTAAATGCTTGGTTGCGGGTAATGGTTAGGGTCAGGGTTAAGGTTCACGGATAGGGTTAGTGTTAAGGGTTACGGGTAGGTTTAGGGTTCAGGGTTAGAGTTAGCATTAGGGCTTAAGGTTAGGATTAGGCGGTAGGTTAGATTTAGGGTTAGATCTAGGCCTTAGGGTAAGGGCTAGCGTTAGGGTTAAGAGATAGGGTTAGGTTTAATGCTTAGGATTAGGGTTAGGGTTTGGGGTTAAAGTAAGTGTTAGGGGTTAGGTTTAAGGATCCAAGGTTAGGGTTATTTTTAGCTGTAGTGTTAGGGTTAGGGATAAGGGATCCCATTAGCATTAAGGGTCTTCCTTACTGTAGGGTTAAGGGTTAGGCTTAGAGTTAAAGGTTAATGTTAGGTCAGTGTTAAGATTTACGGTGAGGGTTAACGGTTAGGGTAAAGGTTAAGCGTTAGGGTTAGGGATTAGTGATTAGGGATTTTGGTTAGTGTTAGGGTTAGCGATTAGGAGTTAGTGTTTTATGAAGGGGTATGGTTAGAATTAGGATTGGGGTTAGAGTTAGGGTGAGGTATAGGGGTTAGGTTTAGGGGTTAGTTTTAGGGTAAAAGGATAGGATTAGGGTTACGGGTTGGGCTTAGGTTTAGGGTTAAAGTTTACTGCTAGGGTTAGGGATAGGGTTCAGGGTTAGCTTTAGGGGTTCTGGTTAGTGTTAGGTGTTAGGTTAGTGTCAGGGTTAGGTCTAGTCGTGAGGGTAAGGTTTAGGGTTAGCTTTAAGAGCTAGGGTTAGGTTTAATGGTTAGGATTAGGATTAGGGTTAAGGGTTAGGGTAAGGCTTAGGGGTTCTGGTGAAGGGATAGGGTCAAGCGTTAGGGTTTTTGTTACGCATAGCGTTGGGGTTAGAAGTAAGGGTTACTGTCAGTGTTAGGGTTGTAGGTAGGGTTATGGTTAGGGTTAGTGGTTTAGAATTAGGGTTAGGGATTAGGTGTCACAGTGATGACTAGGAGATAGGGTTAGAATTATGGGATGGGGTTGTTCTCAGGAAATGGGTTATGCATTAACGTTAGGATAAGAGGTTAAAGTTAGGCGCACGGTGAGGTTTACGTGTTAAGGGGAGAAATAGGAACAGGGTTGGGTGTTATGTTCAGGGTTAGGGTTATCTGTTAAAGGTATTGTTTATGGTTAGCGCACGGGCCCTGTCTGCATTAGGCGGGCGGGGGGAGTTTAGGGGGCCGGGATTGTACCCGGGAACCCACTCTATCATACTCTGGGTATGGGCCCGTGGGTTTCATGCAGGACACAGTGGTAGAGCCTCCTTTCACGCATGGCATGGGAGGATTGCAGGCTTTCTAAACTCTAAGAAAGCAAGAAGTCTGAGAATTAGATTTAGGGGTAGGATTATGGTTAGGGTTAAGGATGAAGTTTAGTGTTAGGGTGAGGGCTTAGGGTTAGGGATTAGGGTTAGGGTTAAAGGCTACTCTTAGGTTTAACGGCTACACTTTGGTTTAGGGTTGAGGTTTACGGTTAGGGTTAAGATGAGGGGTTAGGGTTTGGTACAGGGTTAGGGTTAAGTGTTAGGTTTAAGGTTGAAGATTAGGATTAGGGTTAGGATTAAAGGTTAGCGTGAGAGTTAACGCTTCGGGTTAAGGTTAAGAGTTAGGGTTTAGGGTTAGGGTTGGGGTTAGGTTTAGTTTTAGGGTTAGAGTTATGTGCTATGGTTTGTGTTACAGGGTAAGGTTAGGTTTACTGGTCACGGTTAGGGTTACGTTTAGGGGTTTGCGTTAGGGTTAGGGTTAAGGGATAGGATTAGGGTTAAGTGTTGGGCTTAGGGTTAGGGTTTAGTGTTAGTGTTATCATTAAGGATTAGGGGTAGGGTCAGGGTTAAATGCTTGGGTGCGGGTAATGGTTAGGGTCAGGGTTAAGGTTCACGGATAGGGTTAGTGTTAAGGGTTACGGGTAGGTTTAGGGTTCAGGGTTAGAGTTAGCAATAGGGCTTAAGGTTAGGATTAGGCGGTAGATTCGATTTAGGGTTAGATCTAGGCGTTAGGGTAAGGGCTAGCGTTAGGGTTCAGAGATAGGGTTAGGTTTAATGCTTAGGATTAGGGTTAGGGTTTGGGGTTAAAGTAAGTTTTAGGGGTTAGGTTTAAGGATCAAAAGTTAGGGTTATTTTTAGCTGTAGTGTTAGGGTTAGGGATAAGGGATCCCATTAGCATTAAGGGTCTTCCTTACTGTAGGGTTAAGGGTTAGGCTTAGAGTTAAAGGTTAATGTTAGGTCAGTGTTAAGATTTACGGTGAGGGTTAACGGTTAGGGTAAAGGTTAAGCGTTAGGGTTAGGGATTAGTGATTAGGGTTTTTGGTTAGTGTTAGGGTTAGCGGTTAGGAGTTAGTGTTTTAGGAAGTGGAATGGTTAGAATTAGGATTGGGGTTAGAGTTAGGGTGAGGTATAGGGGTTAGGTTTAGGGGTTAGTTTTAGGGTAAAAGGATAGGATTAGGGATACGGGTTGGGCTTAGGTTTAGGGTTAAAGTTTACTGCTAGGGTTAGGGATAGGGTTCAGGCTTAGCTTTAGGGGTTCTGCTTAGGGTTAGGTGTTAGGTTAGTGTCAGGGTTAGGTCTAGTCGTGAGGGCAAGGTTCAGGGTTATCTTTAAGAGCTAGGGTTAGGTTTAATGGTTAGGATTAGGATTAGGGTTAAGGGTTAGGGTAAGGCTTAGGGGTTAGGGTGCAGGGTTAGGGTTTTTGTTAGGCATAGCGTTGGGGTTAGAAGTAAGGGTTACTGTCAGTGTTAGGGTTGTAGGTAGGGTTACGGTTAGGGTTAGCGGTTTAGAATTAGGGTTAGGGATTAGGTGTCACAGTGATGACTAGGAGATAGGGTTAGAATTATGGGATAGGGGTTGTTCTCAGGAAATGGGTTATGCATTAACGTTAGGATAAGAGGTTAAAGTTAGGCGCACGGTGAGGTTTACGTGTTAAGGGGAGAAATAGGAACAGGGTTGGGTGTTATGTTCAGGGTTAGGGTTATCTGTTAAAGGTATTGTTTATGCTTAGCGCACGGGCCCTGTCTGCATTAGGCGGGCGGGGTGAGTTTACGGGGCTGGGATTGTACCCGGGAACCCACTCTATCATACTCTGTGTATGGGCCCGTGGGTTTCATGCAGGACACAGTGGTAGAGCCTCTTTTCACGCATGGCATGGGAGGATTGCAGGCTTTCTAAACTCTAAGAAAGCAAGAAGTCTGAGAATTAGATTTAGGGTTAGGATTATGGTTAGGGTTAAGGATGAAGTTTAGTGTTAGGGTGAGGGCTTAGGGTTAGGGCTTAGGGTTAGGGTTAAAGGTTACTCTTAGGTTTAACGGTTACACTTTTTTTTAGGGTTGAGGTTTACGGTTAGGGTTAAGATGAGGGGTTAGGGTTTGGTACAGGGTTAGGGTTAAGTGTTAGGTTTAGGGTTGAAGATTAGGATTAGGGTTAGGATTAAAGGTTAGCGTGAGAGTTAACGCTTAGTGTTAAGCTTAAGAATTAGGGGTTAGGGTTAGGTTTAGGGTTCGTTTTAGGGTTAGAGTTATGTGCTATGGTTTGTGTTAGAGGTTAGTGTTAGGTTTACTGGTCACGGTGAGGGTTACGTTTTGGGGTTAGCATTAGGGTTAGGGTTAAGGGATAGGATTAGGGTTAAGTGTTGGGAGTAGGGTGAGGGTTTAGTGTTAGGGTTATCATTAAGGATTAGGGGTAGGGTCAGGTTTAAATGCTTGGGTGCAGGTAATGGTTAGGGTCAGGGTTAAGGTTCACGGATAGGGTTAGTGTTAAGGGTTACGGGTAGGTTTAGGGTTCAGGGTTAGAGTTAGCATTAGGGCTTAAGGTTAGGATTAGGCGGTAGGTTAGATTTAGGGTTAGATCTAGGCGTTAGGGTAAGGGCTAGTGTTAGGCTTAAGAGATAGTGTTAGGTTTAATGCTTAGGATTAGGGTTAGGGTTTGGGGTTAAATAAGTGTTAGGGTTTAGGTTTAAGGATCAAAGGTTAGGGTTATTTTTAGCTGTAGTGTTAGGGTTAGGGATAAGGGATCCCATTAGCATTAAGGGTCTTCCTTACTGTAGGGTTAAGGGTTAGGCTTAGAGTTAAAGGTTAAGGTTAGGGTCAGTGTTAAGATTTAGGGTGAGGGTTAACGGTTAGGGTAAAGGTAAAGCGTTAGGGTTAGGGATTAGTGATTAGGGTTTTTGGTTAGTGTTAGGGTTAGCGGTTAGGAGTTAGTGTTTTATGAAGGGGTATGGTTAGAATTAGGATTGGGGTTAGAGTTAGGGTGAGGTATAGGGGTTAGGTTTAGGGTAAAAGGATAGGATTAGGGTTACGGGTTGGGCTTAGGTTTAGGGTTAAAGTTTACTGCTAGGGTTAGGGATAGGGTTCAGGGTTAGCTTTAGGGTCTGGTTAGGGTCAGGTGTTAGGTTAGTGACAGGGTTAGGTCTAGTCGTGAGGGTAAGGTTTAGGGTTAGCTTTAAGAGCTAGGGTTAGGTTTAATGGTTAGGATTAGGATTAGGGTTAAGGGTTAGGGTAAGGCTTAGGGGTTAGGGTGAAGGGTTAGGGTCAAGGGTTAGGGTTATTGTTAGGCATAGCGTTGGGGTTAGAAGTAAGGGTTACTGTCAGTGTTAGGGTTGTAGGTAGGGTTACGGTTAGGGTTAGCGGTTTAGAATTAGGGTTAGGGATTAGGTGTCACAGTGATGACTAGGAGATAGGGTTAGAATTATGGGATAGGGGTTGTTCTCAGGAAATGGGTTATGCATTAACGTTAGGATAAGAAGTTAAAGTTAGGCGCACGGTGAGGTTTACGTGTTAAGGGGAGAAATAGGAACAGGGTTGGGTGTTATGTTCAGGGTTAGGGTTATCTGTTAAAGGTATTGTTTATGCTTAGCGCACGGGCCCTGTCTGCATTGGGTGGACGGGGGGAGTTTAGGGGGCTGGGATTGTACCCGGGAACCCACTCTATCATACTCTGGGTATGGGCCCGTGGGTTTCATACAGGACACAGTGGTAGAGCCTCCTTTCACGCATGGCATGGGAGGATTGCAGGCTTTCTAAACTCTAAGAAAGCAAGAAGTCTGAGAATTAGATTTAGGGTTAGGATTATGGTTAGGGTTAAGGATGAAGTTTAGTGTTAGGGTGAGGGCTTAGGGTTAGGGATTAGGGTTAGGGTTAAAGGTTACTCTTAGGTTTAACGGTTACACTTTGGTTTAGGGTTGAGGTTTACGGTTAGGGTTAAGATGAGGGGTTAGGGTTTGGTACAGGGTTAGGGTTATGTGTTAGGTTTAGGGTTGAAGGTTAGGATTAGGGTTAGGATTAAAGGTTAGCGTGAGAGTTAACGCTTAGGGTTAAGGTTAAGAGTTAGGGTTTAGGGTTAGGTTTAGGGTTAGTTTTAGAGTTAGAGTTATGTGCTATGGTTTGTGTTAGAGGTTAGGGTTAGGTTTACTGGTACGGCTAGGGTTAGGTTTAGGGGGTAGCATTAGGGTTAGGCTTATGTTTAGGGTTAAGGGATAGGATTAGGGATAAGTGTTGGGCTTAGGGTTAGGGTTTAGTGTTAGGGTTAGCATTAAGGATTAGGGGTAGGGTCAGGGTTAAATGC
This sequence comes from Eulemur rufifrons, assembly GCF_041146395.1. Classification (NCBI taxonomy): domain Eukaryota; kingdom Metazoa; phylum Chordata; class Mammalia; order Primates; family Lemuridae; genus Eulemur; species Eulemur rufifrons. Next base: position 719,413 of record NW_027182833.1, on the reverse strand, counting down.
TTGGTTGCGGGTAATGGTTAGGGTCAGGGTTAAGGTTCACGGATAGGGTTAGTGTTAAGGGTTACGGGTAGGTTTAGGGTTCAGGGTTAGAGTTAGCATTAGGGCTTAAGGTTAGGATTAGGCGGTAGGTTAGATTTAGGGTTAGATCTAGGCGTTAGGGTAAGGGCTAGCGTTAGGGTTAAGAGATAGGGTTAGGTTTAATGCTTAGGATTAGGGTTAGGGTTTGGGGTTAAAGTAAGTGTTAGGGGTTAGGTTTAAGGATCCAAGGTTAGGGTTACTTTTAGCTGTAGTGTTAGGGTTAGGGATAAGGGATCCCATTAGCATTAAGGGTCTTCCTTACTGTAGGGTTAAGGGTTAGGCTTAGAGTTAAAGGTTAAGGTTAGGGTCAGTGTTAAGATTTAGGGTGAGGGTTAACGGTTAGGGTAAAGGTTAAGCGTTAGGGTTAGGGATTAGTGATTAGGGATTTTGGTTAGTGTTAGTGTTAGCGATTAGGAGTTAGTGTTTTATGAAGGGGTATGGTTAGAATTAGGATTGGGGTTAGAGTTAGGGTGAGCTATAGGGGTTAGGTTTAGGGGTTAGTTTTAGGGTAAAAGGATAGGATTAGGGTTACGGGTTGGGCTTAGGTTTAGGGTTAAAGTTTACTGCTAGGGTTAGGGATAGGGTTCAGGGTTAGCTTTAGGGGTTCTGGTTAGTGTTAGGTGTTAGGTTAGTGTCAGGGTTAGGTCTAGTCGTGAGGGTAAGGTTTAGGGTTAGCTTTAAGAGCTAGGGTTAGGTTTAATGGTTAGGATTAGGATTAGGGTTAAGGGTTAGGGTAAGGCTTAGGGGTTAGGGTGAAGGGATAGGGTCAAGGGTTAGGGTTTTTGTTACGCATAGCGTTGGGGTTAGAAGTAAGGGTTACTGTCAGTGTTAGGGTTGTAGGTAGGGTTATGGTTAGGGTTAGCGGTTTAGAATTAGGGTTAGGGATTAGGTGTCACAGTGATGACTAGGAGATAGGGTTAGAATTATGGGATGGGGTTGTTCTCAGGAAATGGGTTATGCATTAACGTTAGGATAAGAGGTTAAAGTTAGGCGCACGGTGAGGTTTACGTGTTAAGGGGAGAAATAGGAACAGGGTTGGGTGTTATGTTCAGGGTTAGGGTTATCTGTTAAAGGTATTGTTTATGGTTAGCGCACGGGCCCTGTCTGCATTAGGCGGGCGGGGGGAGTTTAGGGGGCCGGGATTGTACCCGGGAACCCACTCTATCATACTCTGGGTATGGGCCCGTGGTTTTCATGCAGGACACAGTGGTAGAGCCTCCTTTCACGCATGGCATGGGAGGATTGCAGGCTTTCTAAACTCTAAGAAAGCAAGAAGTCTGAGAATTAGATTTAGGGGTAGGATTATGGTTAGGGTTAAGGATGAAGTTTAGTGTTAGGGTGAGGGCTTAGGGTTAGGGATTAGGGTTAGGGTTAAAGGCTACTCTTAGGTTTAACGGCTACACTTTGGTTTAGGGTTGAGGTTTACGGTTAGGGTTAAGATGAGGGGTTAGGGTTTGGTACAGGGTTAGGGTTAAGTGTTAGGTTTAGGGTTGAAGATTAGGATTAGGGTTAGGATTAAAGGTTAGCGTGAGAGTTAACGCTTCGGGTTAAGGTTAAGAGTTAGGGTTTAGGGTTAGGGTTGGGGTTAGGTTTAGTTTTAGGGTTAGAGTTATGTGCTATGGTTTGTGTTACAGGGTAAGGTTAGGTTTACTGGTCACGGTTAGGGTTACGTTTAGGGGTTTGCGTTAGGGTTAGGGTTAAGGGATAGGATTAGGGTTAAGTGTTGGGCTTAGGGTTAGGGTTTAGTGTTAGTGTTATCATTAAGGATTAGGGGTAGGGTCAGGGTTAAATGCTTGGGTGCGGGTAATGGTTAGGGTCAGGGTTAAGGTTCACGGATAGGGTTAGTGTTAAGGGTTACGGGTAGGTTTAGGGTTCAGGGTTAGAGTTAGCAATAGGGCTTAAGGTTAGGATTAGGCGGTAGATTCGATTTAGGGTTAGATCTAGGCGTTAGGGTAAGGGCTAGCGTTAGGGTTCAGAGATAGGGTTAGGTTTAATGCTTAGGATTAGGGTTAGGGTTTGGGGTTAAAGTAAGTTTTAGGGGTTAGGTTTAAGGATCAAAGGTTAGGGTTATTTTTAGCTGTAGTGTTAGGGTTAGGGATAAGGGATCCCATTAGCATTAAGGGTCTTCCTTACTGTAGGGTTAAGGGTTAGGCTTAGAGTTAAAGGTTAATGTTAGGTCAGTGTTAAGATTTACGGTGAGGGTTAACGGTTAGGGTAAAGGTTAAGCGTTAGGGTTAGGGATTAGTGATTAGGGTTTTTGGTTAGTGTTAGGGTTAGCGGTTAGGAGTTAGTGTTTTAGGAAGTGGTATGGTTAGAATTAGGATTGGGGTTAGAGTTAGGGTGAGGTATAGGGGTTAGGTTTAGGGGTTAGTTTTAGGGTAAAAGGATAGGATTAGGGATACGGGTTGGGCTTAGGTTTAGGGTTAAAGTTTACTGCTAGGGTTAGGGATAGGGTTCAGGCTTAGCTTTAGGGGTTCTGCTTAGGGTTAGGTGTTAGGTTAGTGTCAGGGTTAGGTCTAGTCGTGAGGGCAAGGTTCAGGGTTATCTTTAAGAGCTAGGGTTAGGTTTAATGGTTAGGATTAGGATTAGGGTTAAGGGTTAGGGTAAGGCTTAGGGGTTAGGGTGCAGGGTTAGGGTTTTTGTTAGGCATAGCGTTGGGGTTAGAAGTAAGGGTTACTGTCAGTGTTAGGGTTGTAGGTAGGGTTACGGTTAGGGTTAGCGGTTTAGAATTAGGGTTAGGGATTAGGTGTCACAGTGATGACTAGGAGATAGGGTTAGAATTATGGGATAGGGGTTGTTCTCAGGAAATGGGTTATGGATTAACGTTAGGATAAGAGGTTAAAGTTAGGCGCACGGTGAGGTTTACGTGTTAAAGGGAGAAATAGGAACAGGGTTGGGTGTTACGTTCAGGGTTAGGGTTATCTGTTAAAGGTATTGTTTATGCTTAGCGCACGGGCCCTGTCTGCATTGGGCGGGCGGGGGGAGTTTAGGGGGCTGGGATTGTACCCGGGAACCCACTCTATCATACTCTGTGTATGGGCCCGTGGGTTTCATGCAGGACACAGTGGTAGAGCCTCCTTTCACGCATGGCATGGGAGGATTGCAGGCTTTCTAAGCTCTAAGAAAGCAAGAAGTCTGAGAATTAGATTTAGGGTTAGGATTATGGTTAGGGTTAAGGATGAAGTTTAGTGTTAGGGTGAGGGCTTAGGGTTAGGGCTTAGGGTTAGGGTTAAAGGTTACTCTTAGGTTTAACGGTTACACTTTTTTTTAGGGTTGAGGTTTACGGTTAGGGTTAAGATGAGGGGTTAGGGTTTGGTACAGGGTTAGGGTTAAGTGTTAGGTTTAGGGTTGAAGATTAGGATTAGGGTTAGGATTAAAGGTTAGCGTGAGAGTTAACGCTTAGTGTTAAGCTTAAGAGTTAGGAGTTAGGGTTAGGTTTAGGGTTCGTTTTAGGGTTAGAGTTATGTGCTATGGTTTGTGTTAGAGGTTAGGGTTAGGTTTACTGGTCCCGGTGAGGGTTACGTTTTGGGGTTAGCATTAGGGTTAGGGTTAAGGGATAGGATTAGGGTTAAGTGTTGGGAGTAGGGTGAGGGTTTAGTGTTAGGGTTATCATTAAGGATTAGGGGTAGGGTCAGGTTTAAATGCTTGGGTGCAGGTAATGGTTAGGGTCAGGGTTAAGGTTCACGGATAGGGTTAGTGTTAAGGGTTACGGGTAGGTTTAGGGTTCAGGGTTAGAGTTAGCATTAGGGCTTAAGGTTAGGATTAGGCGGTAGGTTAGATTTAGGGTTAGATCTAGGCGTTAGGGTAAGGGCTAGCGTTAGGCTTAAGAGATAGTGTTAGGTTTAATGCTTAGGATTAGGGTTAGGGTTTGGGGTTAAATAAGTATTAGGGTTTAGGTTTAAGGATCAAAGGTTAGGGTTATTTTTAGCTGTAGTGTTAGGGTTAGGGATAAGGGATACCATTAGCATTAAGGGTCTTCCATACTGTAGGGTTAAGGGTTAGGCTTAGAGTTAAAGGTTAAGGTTAGGGTCAGTGTTAAGATTTAGGGTGAGGGTTAACGGTTAGGGTAAAGGTAAAGCGTTAGGGTTAGGGATTAGTGATTAGGGTTTTTGGTTAGTGTTAGGGTTAGCGGTTAGGAGTTAGTGTTTTATGAAGGGGTATGGTTAGAATTAGGATTGGGGTTAGAGTTAGGGTGAGGTATAGGGGTTAGGTTTAGGGTAAAAGGATAGGATTAGGGTTACGGGTTGGGCTTAGGTTTAGGGTTAAAGTTTACTGCTGGGGTTAGGGATAGGGTTCAGGGTTAGCTTTAGGGGTTCTGGTTAGGGTTAGGTGTTAGGTTAGTGTCAGGGTTAGGTCTAGTCGTGAGCGTAAGGTTTAGGGTTAGCTTTAAGAGCTAGGGTTAGGTTTAATGGTTAGGATTAGGATTAGGGTTAAGGGTTAGGGTAAGGCTTAGGGGTTAGGGTGAAGGGTTAGGGTCAAGGGTTAGGGTTTTTGTTAGGCATAGCGTTGGGGTTAGAAGTAAGGGTTACTGTCAGTGTTAGGGTTGTAGGTAGGGTTACGGTTAGGGTTAGCGGTTTAGAATTAGGGTTAGGGATTAGGTGTCACAGTGATGACTAGGAGATAGGGTTAGAATTATGGGATAGGGGTTGTTCTCAGGAAATGGGTTATGCATTAACGTTAGGATAAAAAGTTAAAGTTAGGCGCACGGTGAGGTTTACGTGTTAAGGGGAGAAATAGGAACAGGGTTGGGTGTTATGTTCAGGGTTAGGGTTATCTGTTAAAGGTATTGTTTATGCTTAGCGCACGGGCCCTGTCTGCATTGGGCGGACGGGGGGAGTTTAGGGGGCTGGGATTGTACCCGGGAACCCACTCTATCATACTCTGGGTATGGGCCCGTGGGTTTCATACAGGACACAGTGGTAGAGCCTCCTTTCACGCATGGCATGGGAGGATTGCAGGCTTTCTAAACTCTAAGAAAGCAAGAAGTCTGAGAATTAGATTTAGGGTTAGGATTATGGTTAGGGTTAAGGATGAAGTTTAGTGTTAGGGTGAGGGCTTAGGGTTAGGGATTAGGGTTAGGGTTAAATGTTACCCTTAGGTTTAACGGTTACACTTTGGTTTAGGGTTGAGGTTTACGGTTAGGGTTAAGATGAGGGGTTAGGGTTTGGTACAGGGTTAGGGTTATGTGTTAGGTTTAGGGTTGAAGATTAGGATTAGGGTTAGGATTAAAGGTTAGCGTGAGAGTTAACGCTTAGGGTTAAGGTTAAGAGTTAGGGTTTAGGGTTAGGTTTAGGGTTAGTTTTAGAGTTAGAGTTATGTGCTATGGTTTGTGTTAGAGGTTAGGGTTAGGTTTACTGGTACGGCTAGGGTTAGGTTTAGGGGGTAGCATTAGGGTTAGGCTTATGTTTAGGGTTAAGGGATAGGATTAGGGATAAGTGTTGGGCTTAGGGTTAGGGTTTAGTGTTAGGGTTAGCATTAAGGATTAGGGGTAGGGTCAGGGTTAAATGCTTGGTTGCGGGTAATGGTTAGGGTCAGGGTTAAGGTTCACGGATAGGGTTAGTGTTAAGGGTTACGGGTAGGTTTAGGGTTCAGGGTTAGAGTTAGCATTAGGGCTTAAGGTTAGGATTAGGCGGTAGGTTAGATTTAGGGTTAGATCTAGGCGTTAGGGTAAGGGCTAGCGTTAGGGTTAAGAGATAGGGTTAGGTTTAATGCTTAGGATTAGGGTTAGGATTTGGGGTTAAAGTAAGTGTTAGGGGTTAGGTTTAAGGATCCAAGGTTAGGGTTATTTTTAGCTGTAGTGTTAGGGTTAGGGATAAGGGATCCCATTAGCATTAAGGGTCTTCCTTACTGTAGGGTTAAGGGTTAGGCTTAGAGTTAAAGGTTAAGGTTAGGGTCAGTGTTAAGATTTAGGGTGAGGGTTAACGGTTAGGGTAAAGGTTAAGCATTAGGGTTAGGGATTAGTGATTAGGGATTTTGGTTAGTGTTAGGGTTAGCGATTAGGAGTTAGTGTTTTATGAAGGGGTATGGTTAGAATTAGGATTGGGGTTAGAGTTAGGGTGAGCTATAGGGGTTAGGTTTAGGGGTTAGTTTTAGGGTAAAAGGATAGGATTAGGGTTACGGGTTGGGCTTAGGTTTAGGGTTAAAGTTTACTGCTAGGGTTAGGGATAGGGTTCAGGGTTAGCTTTAGGGGTTCTGGTTAGTGTTAGGTGTTAGGTTAGTGTCAGGGTTAGGTCTAGTCGTGAGGGTAAGGTTTAGGGTTAGCTTTAAGAGCTAGGGTTAGGTTTAATGGTTAGGATTAGGATTAGGGTTAAGGGTTAGGGTAAGGCTTAGGGGTTAGGGTGAAGGGATAGGGTCAAGGGTTAGGGTTTTTGTTAGGCATAGCGTTGGGGTTAGAAGTAATGGTTACTGTCAGTGTTAGGGTTGTAGGTAGGGTTATGGCCAGGGTTAGCGGTTTAGAATTAGGGTTAGGGATTAGGTGTCACAGTGATGACTAGGAGATAGGGTTAGAATTATGGGATGGGGTTGTTCTCAGGAAATGGGTTATGCATTAACGTTAGGATAAGAGGTTAAAGTTAGGCGCACGGTGAGGTTTACGTGTTAAGGGGAGAAATAGGAACAGGGTTGGGTGTTATGTTCAGGGTTAGGGTTATCTGTTAAAGGTATTGTTTAGGGTTAGCGCACGGGCCCTGTCTGCATTAGGCGGGCGGGGGGAGTTTAGGGGGCTGGGATTGTACCCGGGAACCCACTCTATCATACTCTGGGTATGGGCCCGTGGGTTTCATGCAGGACACAGTGGTAGAGCCTCCTTTCACGCATGGCTTGGGAGGATTGCAGG
>NW_027182833.1:690000-695000 GCF_041146395.1 Eulemur rufifrons | reverse complement strand
AGGTGTCACAGTGATGACTAGGAGATAGGGTTAGAATTATGGGATGGGGTTGTTCTCAGGAAATGGGTTATGCATTAACGTTAGGATAAGAGGTTAAAGTTAGGCGCACAGTGAGGTTTACGTGTTAAGGGGAGAAATAGGAACAGGGTTGGGTGTTATGTTCAGGGTTAGGGTTATCTGTTAAAGGTATTGTTTATGCTTAGCGCAAGGGCCCTGTCTGCATTAGGCGGGCAGGGGGAGTTTAGGGGGCTGGGATTGTACCCGGGAACCCACTCTATCATACTCTGGGTATGGGCCCGTGGGTTTCATGCAGGACACAGTGGTAGAGCCTCCTTTCACGCATGGCATTGGAGGATGGCAGGCTTTCTAAACTCTAAGAAAGCAAGAAGTCTGAGAATTAGATTTAGGGGTAGGATTCTGGTTAGGGTTAAGGATGAAGTTCAGTGTTAGGGTGAGGGCTTAGGGTAAGGGATTAGGGTTAGGGTTAAAGGCTACACTTAGGTTTAACGGCTACACTTTGGTTTAGGGCTGAGGTTTACGGTTAGGGTTAAGATGAGGGGTTAGGGTTTGGTACAGGGTTAGGGTTAAGTGTTAGGTTTAGGGTTGAAGATTAGGATTAGGGTTAGGATTATAGGATAGCGTGAGAGTTAACGCTTAGGGTTAAGGTTAAGAGTTAGGGTTTAGGGTTAGGTTTAGGGTTAGGGTTAGTTTTAGGGTTAGAGTTATGTGCTATGGTTTGTGTTAGAGGTTAGGGTTAGGTTTACTGGTCACGGTTAGGGTTAGGTTTAGGGGTTAGCATTAGGGTTAGGGTTAAGGGATAGGATTAGGGATAAGTGTTGGGCTTAGGGTTAGGGTTTAGTGTTAGTGTTATCATTAAGGATTAGGGGTAGGGTCAGGGTTAAATGCTTGGGTGCGGGTAACGGTTAGGGTCAGGGTTAAGGTTGACGGATAGGGTTAGTGTTAAGTGTTACGGGTAGGTTTAGGGTTCAGGGTTAGAGTTAACATTAGGGCTTAAGGTTAGGATTAGGCGGTAGTTTAGATTTAGGGTTAGATCTAGGCGTTAGGGTAAGGGCTAGCGTTAGGGTTCAGAGATAGGGTTAGGTTTAATGCTTAGGATTAGGGTTAGGGTTTGGGGTTAAAGTAAGTGTTAGGGGTTAGGTTTCAGGATCAAAGGTTAGGGTTATTTTTAGCTGCAGTGTTAGGGTTAGGGATAAGGGATCCCATTAGCATTAAGGGTCTTCCTTACTCTAGGGTTAAGGGTTAGGCTTAGAGTGAAAGGTTAAGGTTAGGGTCAGTGTTAAGATTTGGGGTAGGGTTAACGGTTAGGGTAAAGGTTAAGCGTTAGGGTTAGGGATTAGTGATTAGGGTTTTTGGTTAGTGTTAGGGTTAGCGGTTAGGAGTTAGTGTTTTATGAATGGGTATGGTTAGAATTAGGATTGGGGTTAGAGTTAGGGTGAGGTATACGGGTTAATTTTAGGGTAAAAGGATAGGATTAGGGTTACGGGTTGGGCTTAGGTTTAGGGTTAAAGTTTACTGCTAGGGTTAGGGATAGGGTTCAGGGTTAGCTTTAGGGGTCTGGTTAGGGTCAGGTGTTAGGTTAGTGTCAGGGTTAGGTCTAGTCGTGAGGGTAAGGTTTAGGGTTAGCTTTAAGAGCTAGGGTTAGGTTTAATGGTTAGGATTAGGATTAGGGTTAAGGGTTAGGGTAAGGCTTAGGGGTTAGGGTGAAGGGTTAGGGTCAAGGGTTAGGGTTTTTGTTAGGCATGGCGTTGGGGTTAGAAGTAAGGGTTACTGTCAGTGTTAGGGTTGTAGGTAGGGTTACGGTTAGGGTTAGCGGTTTAGAATTAGGGTTAGGGATTAGGTGTCACAGTGATGACTAGGAGATAGGGTTAGAATTATGGGATAGGGGTTGTTCTCAGGAAATGGGTTATGCATTAACGTTAGGATAAGAGGTTAAAGTTAGGCGCACGGTGAGGTTTACGTGTTAAGGGGAGAAATAGGAACAGGGTTGGGTGTTATGTTCAGGGTTAGGGTTATCTGTTAAAGGTATTGTTTATGCTTAGCGCACGGGCCCTGTCTGCATTGGGCGGGCGGGGGGAGTTTAGGGGGCTGGTATTGTACCCGGGAACCCACTCTATCATACTCTGGGTATGGGCCCGTGGGTTTCATGCAGGACACAGTGGTAGAGCCTCCTTTCACGCATGGCATGGGAGGATTGCAGGCTTTCTAAACTCTAAGATAGCAAGAATTCTGAGAATTAGATTTAGGGTTACGATTCTGGTTAGGGTTAAGGATGAAGTTTAGTGTTAGGGTGAGGGCTTAGGGTTAGGGATTAGTGTTAGAGTTAAAGGTTACTCTTAGGTTTAACGGTTACACTTTGGTTTAGGGTTGAGGTTTACGGTTAGGGTTAAGATGAGGGGTTAGGGTTTGGTACAGGGTTAGGGTTAAGTGTTAGCTTTAGGGTGGAAGATTAGGATTAGGGTTAGGATTAAAGGTTAGCGTGAGAGTTAACGCTTAGCGTTAAGGTTAAGAGTTAGGGTTTAGGGTTAGGGTTAGGTTTAGGGTTAGTTTTAGGGTTAGAGTTATGTGCTATGGTTTGTGTTAGAGGTTAGGGTTAGGTTTACTGGTCACGGTTAGGGTTACGTTTAGGGGGTAGCATTAGGGTTAGGGTTAGGGTTAAGGGATAGGATTAGGGATAAGTGTTGGGCTTAGGGTTAGGGTTTAGTGTTAGGGTTAGCATTAAGGATTAGGGTTAGGGTCAGGGTTAAATGCTTGGGTGCGGGTAATGGTTAGGGTCAGGGTTAAGGTTCACGGATAGGGTTAGTGTTAAGGGTTACGGGTAGGTTTAGGGTTCAGGGTTAGTGTTAGCATTAGGGCTTAAGGTTAGGATTAGGCGGTAGGTTAGATGTAAGGTTAGATCTAGGCGTTAGGGTAAGGGCTAGCGTTAGGGTTAAGAGATAGGGTTAGGTTTAATGCTTAGGATTAGGGTTAGGGTTTGGGGTTAAAGTAAGTGTTAGGGGTCAGGTTTAAGGATCCAAGGTTAGGGTTACTTTTAGCTGTAGTGTTAGGGTTAGGGATAAGGGATCCCATTAGCATTAAGGGTCTTCCTTACTGTAGGGTTAAGGGTTAGGCTTAGAGTTAAAGGTTAAGGTTAGGGTCAGTGTTAAGATTTGGGGTAGGGTTAACGGTTAGGGTAAAGGTTAAGCGTTAGGGTTAGGGATTAGTGATTAGGGTTTTTGGTTAGTGTTAGGGTTAGCGGTTAGGAGTTAGTGTTTTATGAAGGGGTATGGTTAGAATTAGGATTGGGGTTAGAGTTAGGGTGAGGTATAGGGGTTAGGTTTAGGGGTTAGTTTTAGGGTAAAAGGATAGGATTAGGGTTACGGGTTGGGCTTAGGTTTAGGGTTAAAGTTTACTGCTAGGGTTAGGGAGAGGGTTCAGGGTTAGCTTTAGGGGTTCTGGTTAGGGTTAGGTGTTAGGTTAGTGTCAGGGATAGGTCTAGTCGTGAGGGTAAGGTTTAGGGTTAGCTTTAAGAGCTAGGGTTAGGTTTAATGGTTAGGATAAGGATTAGGGTTAAGGGTTAGGGTAAGGCTTAGGGGTTAGGGTGAAGGTTTAGGGTTTTTGTTAGGCATAGCGTTGGGGTTAGAAGTAAGGGTTACTGTCAGTGTCAGGGTTGTAGGTAGGGTTACGGTTAGGGTTAGCGGTTTAGAATTAGGGTTAGGGATTAGGTGTCACAGTGATGACTAGGAGATAGGGTTAGAATTATGGGATAGGGGTTGTTCTCAGGAAATGGGTTATGCATTAACGTTAGGATAAGAGGTTAAAGTTAGGCGCACGGTGAGGTTTACGTGTTAAGGGGAGAAATAGGAACAGGGTTGGGTGTTATGTTCAGGGTTAGGGTTATCTGTTAAAGGTATTGTTTATGCTTAGCGCACGGGCCCTGTCTGCATTGGGCGGGCGGGGGGAGTTTAGGGGGCTGGGATTGTACCCGGGAACCCACTCTATCATACTCTGGGTATGGGCCCGTGGGTTTCATGCAGGACACAGTGGTAGAGCCTCCTTTCACGCATGGCATGGGAGGATTGCAGGCTTTCTAAACTCTAAGATAGCAAGAATTCTGAGAATTAGATTTAGGGTTACGATTCTGGTTAGGGTTAAGGATGAAGTTTAGTGTTAGGGTGAGGGCTTAGGGTTAGGGATTAGTGTTAGAGTTAAAGGTTACTCTTAGGTTTAACGGTTACACTTTGGTTTAGGGTTGAGGTTTACGGTTAGGGTGAAGATGAGGGGTTAGGGTTTGGTACAGGGTTAGGGTTAAGTGTTAGCTTTAGGGTGGAAGATTAGGATTAGGGTTAGGATTAAAGGTTAGCGTGAGAGTTAACGCTTAGCGTTAAGGTTAAGAGTTAGGGTTTAGGGTTAAGGTTAGGTTTAGGGTTAGTTTTAGGGTTAGAGTTATGTGCTATGGTTTGTATTAGAGGTTAGGGTTAGGTTTACTGGTCACGGTTAGGGTTACGTTTAGGGGGTAGCATTAGGGTTAGGGTTAGGGTTAAGGGATAGGATTAGGGATAAGTGTTGGGCTTAGGGTTAGGGTTTAGTGTTAGGGTTAGCATTAAGGATTAGGGTTAGGGTCAGGGTTAAATGCTTGGGTGCGGGTAATGGTTAGGGTCAGGGTTAAGGTTCACGGATAGGGTTAGTGTTAAGGGTTACGGGTAGGTTTAGGGTTCAGGGTTAGTGTTAGCATTAGGGCTTAAGGTTAGGATTAGGCGGTAGGTTAGATTTAAGGTTAGATCTAGGCGTTAGGGTAAGGGCTAGCGTTAGGGTTAAGAGATAGGGTTAGGTTTAATGCTTAGGATTAGGGTTAGGGTTTGGGGTTAAAGTAAGTGTTAGGGGTCAGGTTTAAGGATCCAAGGTTAGGGTTACTTTTAGCTGTAGTGTTAGGGTTAGGGATAAGGGATCCCATTAGCATTAAGGGTCTTCCTTACTGTAGGGTTAAGGGTTAGGCTTAGAGT
>NW_027182833.1:632500-640000 GCF_041146395.1 Eulemur rufifrons | reverse complement strand
GTCTAGTCGTGAGGGTAAGGTTTAGGGTTAGCTTTAAGAGCTAGGGTTAGGTTTAATGGTTAGCATTAGGATTAGGGTTAAGGGTTAGGGTAAGGCTTAGGGGTTAGGGTGAAGGGATAGGGTCAAGGGTTAGGGTTTTTGTTAGGCATAGCGTTGGGTTTAGAAGTAAGGGTTACTGTCAGTGTTAGGGTTGTAGGTAGGGTTATGGTTAGGGTTAGCGGTTTAGAATTAGGGTTAGGGATTAGGTGTCACAGTGATGACTAGGAGATAGGGTTAGAATTATGGGATGGGGTTGTTCTCAGGAAATGGGTTATGCATTAACGTTAGGATAAGAGGTTAAAGTTAGGCGCACGGTGAGGTTTACGTGTTAAGGGGAGAAATAGGAACAGGGTTGGGTGTTATGTTCAGGGTTAGGGTTATCTGTTAAAGGTATTGTTTATAGTTAGCGCACGGGCCCTGTCTGCATTAGGCGGGCGGGGGGAGTTTAGGGGGCCGGGATTGTACCCGGGAACCCACTCTATCATACTCTGTGTATGGGCCCGTGGTTTTCATGCAGGACAGAGTGGTAGAGCCTCCTTTCACGCATGGCATGGGAGGATTGCAGGCTTTCTAAACTCTAAGAAAGCAAGAAGTCTGAGAATTAGATTTAGGGGTAGGATTATGGTTAGGGTTAAGGATGAAGTTTAGTGTTAGGGTGAGGGCTTAGGGTTAGGGATTAGGGTTAGGGTTAAAGGCTACTCTTAGGTTTCACGGCTACACTTTGGTTTAGGGTTGAGGTTTACGGTTAGGGTTAAGATGAGGGGTTAGGGTTTGGTACAGGGTTAGGGTTAAGTGTTAGGTTTAGGGTTGAAGATTAGGATTAGGGTTAGGATTAAAGGTTAGCGTGAGAGTTAACGCTTAGGGTTAAGGTTAAGAGTTAGGGTTTAGGGTTAGGGTTGGGGTTAGGTTTAGTTTTAGGGTTAGAGTTATGTGCTATGGTTTGTGTTACAGGGTAAGGTTAGGTTTACTGGTCACGGTTAGGGTTACGTTTAGGGGTTTGCGTTAGGGTTAGGGTTAAGGGATAGGATTAGGGTTAAGTGTTGGGCTTAGGGTTAGGGTTTAGTGTTAGTGTTATCATTAAGGATTAGGGGTAGGGTCAGGGTTAAATGCTTGGGTGCGGGTAATGGTTAGGGTCAGGGTTAAGGTTCACGGATAGGGTTAGTGTTAAGGGTTACGGGTAGGTTTAGGGTTCAGGGTTAGAGTTAGCAATAGGGCTTAAGGTTAGGATTAGGCGGTAGATTCGATTTAGGGTTAGATCTAGGCGTTAGGGTAAGGGCTAGCGTTAGGGTTCAGAGATAGGGTTAGGTTTAATGCTTAGGATTAGGGTTAGGGTTTGGGGTTAAAGTAAGTTTTAGGGGTTAGGTTTAAGGATCAAAGGTTAGGGTTATTTTTAGCTGTAGTGTTAGGGTTAGGGATAAGGGATCCCATTAGCATTAAGGGTCTTCCTTACTGTAGGGTTAAGGGTTAGGCTTAGAGTTAAAGGTTAATGTTAGGTCAGTGTTAAGATTTACGGTGAGGGTTAACGGTTAGGGTAAAGGTTAAGCGTTAGGGTTAGGGATTAGTGATTAGGGTTTTTGGTTAGTGTTAGTGTTAGCGGTTAGGAGTTAGTGTTTTAGGAAGTGGTATGGTTAGAATTAGGATTGGGGTTAGAGTTAGGGTGAGGTATAGGGGTTAGGTTTAGGGGTTAGTTTTAGGGTAAAAGGATAGGATTAGGGATACGGGTTGGGCTTAGGTTTAGGGTTAAAGTTTACTGCTAGGGTTAGGGATAGGGTTCAGGCTTAGCTTTAGGGGTTCTGCTTAGGGTTAGGTGTTAGGTTAGTGTCAGGGTTAGGTCTAGTCGTGAGGGCAAGGTTCAGGGTTATCTTTAAGAGCTAGGGTTAGGTTTAATGGTTAGGATTAGGATTAGGGTTAAGGGTTAGGGTAAGGCTTAGGGGTTAGGGTGCAGGGTTAGGGTTTTTGTTAGGCATAGCGTTGGGGTTAGAAGTAAGGGTTACTGTCAGTGTTAGGGTTGTAGGTAGGGTTACGGTTAGGGTTAGCGGTTTAGAATTAGGGTTAGGGATTAGGTGTCACAGTGATGACTAGGAGATAGGGTTAGAATTATGGGATAGGGGTTGTTCTCAGGAAATGGGTTATGCATTAACGTTAGGATAAGAGGTTAAAGTTAGGCGCACGGTGAGGTTTACGTGTTAAGGGGAGAAATAGGAACAGGGTTGGGTGTTTCGTTCAGGGTTAGGGTTATCTGTTAAAGGTATTGTTTATGCTTAGCGCACGGGCCCTGTCTGCATTGGGCGGGCGGGGGGAGTTTAGGGGGCTGGGATTGTACCCGAGAACCCACTCTATCATACTCTGTGTATGGGCCCGTGGGTTTCATGCAGGACACAGTGGTAGAGCCTCCTTTCACGCATGGCATGGGAGGATTGCAGGCTTTCTAAACTCTAAGAAAGCAAGAAGTCTGAGAATTATATTTAGGGTTAGGATTATGGTTAGGGTTAAGGATGAAGTTTAGTGTTAGGGTGAGGGCTTAGGGTTAGGGCTTAGGGTTAGGGTTAAAGGTTACTCTTAGGTTTAACGGTTACACTTTTTTTTAGGGTTGAGGTTTACGGTTAGGGTTAAGATGAGGGGTTAGGGTTTGGTACAGGGTTAGGGTTAAGTGTTAGGTTTAGGGTTGAAGATTAGGATTAGGGTTAGGATTAAAGGTTAGCGTGAGAGTTAACGCTTAGTGTTAAGCTTAAGTGTTAGGGGTTAGGGTTAGGTTTAGGGTTCGTTTTAGGGTTAGAGTTATGTGCTATGGTTTGTGTTAGAGGTTAGGGTTAGGTTTACTGGTCACGGTGAGGGTTACGTTTTGGGGTTAGCATTAGGGTTAGGGTTAAGGGATAGGATTAGGGTTAAGTGTTGGGAGTAGGGTGAGGGTTTAGTGTTAGGGTTATCATTAAGGATTAGGGGTAGGGTCAGGTTTAAATGCTTGGGTGCAGGTAATGGTTAGGGTCAGGGTTAAGGTTCACGGATAGGGTTAGTGTTAAGGGTTACGGGTAGGTTTAGGGTTCAGGGTTAGAGTTAGCATTAGGGCTTAAGGTTAGGATTAGGCGGTAGGTTAGATTTAGGGTTAGATCTAGGCGTTAGGGTAAGGGCTAGCGTTAGGCTTAAGAGATAGTGTTAGGTTTAATGCTTAGGATTAGGGTT
Organism: Eulemur rufifrons; assembly: GCF_041146395.1. Taxonomy (NCBI): domain Eukaryota; kingdom Metazoa; phylum Chordata; class Mammalia; order Primates; family Lemuridae; genus Eulemur; species Eulemur rufifrons. The sequence goes on along the minus strand of NW_027182833.1, from coordinate 636,781 downwards.
AGGGTTTGGGGTTAAATAAGTATTAGGGTTTAGGTTTAAGGATCAAAGGTTAGGGTTATTTTTAGCTGTAGTGTTAGGGTTAGGGATAAGGGATCCCATTAGCATTAAGGGTCTTCCTTACTGTAGGGTTAAGGGTTAGGCTTAGAGTTAAAGGTTAAGGTTAGGGTCAGTGTTAAGATTTAGGGTGAGGGTTAACGGTTAGGGTAAAGGTAAAGCGTTAGGGTTAGGGATTAGTGATTAGGGTTTTTGGTTAGTGTTAGGGTTAGCGGTTAGGAGTTAGTGTTTTATGAAGGGGTATGGTTAGAATTAGGATTGGGGTTAGAGTTAGGGTGAGGTATAGGGGTTAGGTTTAGGGTAAAAGGATAGGATTAGGGTTACGGGTTGGGCTTAGGTTTAGGGTTAAAGTTTACTGCTGGGGTTAGGGATAGGGTTCAGGGTTAGCTTTAGGGGTTCTGGTTAGGGTTAGGTGTTAGGTTAGTGTCAGGGTTAGGTCTAGTCGTGAGCGTAAGGTTTAGGGTTAGCTTTAAGAGCTAGGGTTAGGTTTAATGGTTAGGATTAGGATTAGGGTTAAGGGTTAGGGTAAGGCTTAGGGGTTAGGGTGAAGGGTTAGGGTCAAGGGTTAGGGTTTTTGTTAGGCATAGCGTTGGGGTTAGAAGTAAGGGTTACTGTCAGTGTTAGGGTTGTAGGTAGGGTTACGGTTAGGGTTAGCGGTTTAGAATTAGGGTTAGGGATTAGGTGTCACAGTGATGACTAGGAGATAGGGTTAGAATTATGGGATAGGGGTTGTTCTCAGGAAATGGGTTATGCATTAACGTTAGGATAAGAAGTTAAAGTTAGGCGCACGGTGAGGTTTACGTGTTAAGGGGAGAAATAGGAACAGGGTTGGGTGTTATGTTCAGGGTTAGGGTTATCTGTTAAAGGTATTGTTTATGCTTAGCGCACGGGCCCTGTCTGCATTGGGCGGACGGGGGGAGTTTAGGGGGCTGGGATTGTACCCGGGAACCCACTCTATCATACTCTGGGTATGGGCCCGTGGGTTTCATACAGGACACAGTGGTAGAGCCTCCTTTCACGCATGGCATGGGAGGATTGCAGGCTTTCTAAACTCTAAGAAAGCAAGAAGTCTGAGAATTAGATTTAGGGTTAGGATTATGGTTAGGGTTAAGGATGAAGTTTAGTGTTAGGGTGAGGGCTTAGGGTTAGGGATTAGGGTTAGGGTTAAATGTTACCCTTAGGTTTAACGGTTACACTTTGGTTTAGGGTTGAGGTTTACGGTTAGGGTTAAGATGAGGGGTTAGGGTTTGGTACAGGGTTAGGGTTATGTGTTAGGTTTAGGGTTGAAGATTAGGATTAGGGTTAGGATTAAAGGTTAGCGTGAGAGTTAACGCTTAGGGTTAAGGTTAAGAGTTAGGGTTTAGGGTTAGGTTTAGGGTTAGTTTTAGAGTTAGAGTTATGTGCTATGGTTTGTGTTAGAGGTTAGGGTTAGGTTTACTGGTACGGCTAGGGTTAGGTTTAGGGGGTAGCATTAGGGTTAGGCTTATGTTTAGGGTTAAGGGATAGGATTAGGGATAAGTGTTGGGCTTAGGGTTAGGGTTTAGTGTTAGGGTTAGCATTAAGGATTAGGGGTAGGGTCAGGGTTAAATGCTTGGTTGCGGGTAATGGTTAGGGTCAGGGTTAAGGTTCACGGATAGGGTTAGTGTTAAGGGTTACGGGTAGGTTTAGGGTTCAGGGTTAGAGTTAGCATTAGGGCTTAAGGTTAGGATTAGGCGGTAGGTTTGATTTAGGGTTAGATCTAGGCGTTAGGGTAAGGGCTAGCGTTAGGGTTAAGAGATAGGGTTAGGTTTAATGCTTAGGATTAGGGTTAGGGTTTGGGGTTAAAGTAAGTGTTAGGGGTTAGGTTTAAGGATCCAAGGTTAGGGTTATTTTTAGCTGTAGTGTTAGGGTTAGGGATAAGGGATCCCATTAGCATTAAGGGTCTTCCTTACTGTAGGGTTAAGGGTTAGGCTTAGAGTTAAAGGTTAAGGTTAGGGTCAGTGTTAAGATTTAGGGTGAGGGTTAACGGTTAGGGTAAAGGTTAAGCATTAGGGTTAGGGATTAGTGATTAGGGATTTTGGTTAGTGTTAGGGTTAGCGATTAGGAGTTAGTGTTTTATGAAGGGGTATGGTTAGAATTAGGATTGGGGTTAGAGTTAGGGTGAGCTATAGGGGTTAGGTTTAGGGGTTAGTTTTAGGGTTAAAGGATAGGATTAGGGTTACGGGTTGGGCTTAGGTTTAGGGTTAAAGTTTACTGCTAGGGTTAGGGATAGGGTTCAGGGTTAGCTTTAGGGGTTCTGGTTAGTGTTAGGTGTTAGGTTAGTGTCAGGGTTAGGTCTAGTCGTGAGGGTAAGGTTTAGGGTTAGCTTTAAGAGCTAGGGTTAGGTTTAATGGTTAGGATTAGGATTAGGGTTAAGGGTTAGGGTAAGGCTTAGGGGTTAGGGTGAAGGGATAGGGTCAAGGGTTAGGGTTTTTGTTAGGCATAGCGTTGGGGTTAGAAGTAAGGGTTACTGTCAGTGTTAGGGTTGTAGGTAGGGTTATGGCTAGGGTTAGCGGTTTAGAATTAGGGTTAGGGATTAGGTGTCACAGTGATGACTAGGAGATAGGGTTAGAATTATGGGATGGGGTTGTTCTCAGGAAATGGGTTATGCATTAACGTTAGGATAAGAGGTTAAAGTTAGGCGCACGGTGAGGTTTACGTGTTAAGGGGAGAAATAGGAACAGGGTTGGGTGTTATGTTCAGGGTTAGGGTTATCTGTTAAAGGTATTGTTTAGGGTTAGTGCACGGGCCCTGTCTGCATTAGGCGGGCGGGGGGAGTTTAGGGGGCTGGTATTGTACCCGGGAACCCACTCTATCATACTCTGGGTATGGGCCCGTGGGTTTCATGCAGGACACAGTGGTAGAGCCTCCTTTCACGCATGGCATGGGAGGATTGCAGGCTTTCTAAACTCTAAGAAAGCAAGAAGTCTGAGAATTAGATTTAGGGGTAGGATTCTGGTTAGGGTTAAGGATGAAGTTTAGTGTTAGGTTGAGGGCTTAGGGTAAAGGATTAGGGTTAGGGTTAAAGGCTACTCTTAGGTTTAACGGCTACACTTTGGTTTAGGGTTGAGTTTTACGGTTAGGGTTAAGATGAGGGGTTAGGGTTTGGTACAGGGTTAGGGTTAAGTGTTAGGTTTAGGGTTGAAGATTAGGATTAGAGTTAGGATTAAATGTTAGCGTGAGAGTTAACACTTAGGGTTAAGGTTAAGAGTTAGGGTTTAGGGTTAGGGTTGGGGTTAGGTTTAGTTTTAGGGTTAGAGATATGTGCTATGGTTTGTGTTAGAGGTTAAGTTTAGGTTTATTTGTCACGGTTAGGGTTATGTTTAGGGGTTTGCGTTAGGGTTAGGGTTAAGGGATAGGATTAGGGTTAAGTGTTGGGCTTAGGGTTAGGGTTTAGTGTTAGTGTTATCATTAAGGATTAGGGGAAGGGTCAGGTTTAAATGCTTGGGTGCGGGTAATGGTTAGGGTCAGGGTTAAGGTTCACGGATAGGGTTAGTGTTAAGGGTTACGGGTAGGTTTAGGGTTCAGGGTTAGAGTTAGCATTAGGGCTTAAGGTTAGGATTAGGCGGTAGATTCGATTTAGGGTTAGATCTAGGCGTTAGGGTAAGGGCTAGCGTTAGGGTTCAGAGATAGGGTTAGGTTTAATGCTTAGGATTAGGGTTAGGGTTTGGGGTTAAAGTAAGTGTTAGGGGTTAGGTTTAAGGATCAAAGGTTAGGGTTATTTTTAGCTGTAGTGTTAGGGTTAGGGATAAGGGATCCCATTAGCATTAAGGGTCTTCCTTACTGTAGGGTTAAGGGTTAGGCTTAGAGTTAAAGGTTCAGGTTAGGGTCAGTGTTAACATTTAGGATGAGGGTTAACGGTTAGGGTAAAGGTTAAGTGTTAGGGTTAGGGATTAGTGATTAGGGTTTTTGGTTAGTGTTAGGTTAGCGGTTAGTGTTTTATGAAGGGGTATGGTTAGAATTAGGATTGGGGTTAGAGTTAGGGTGAGCTATAGGGGTTAGGTTTAGGGGTTAGTTTTAGGGTAAAAGGATAGGATTAGGGTTACGGGTTGGGCTTAGGTTTAGGGTTAAAGTTTACTGCTAGGGTTAGGGAGAGGGTTCAGGGTTAGCTTTAGGGGTTCTGGTTAGGGTTAGGTGTTAGGTTAGTGTCAGGGATAGGTCTAGTCGTGAGGGTAAGGTTTAGGGTTAGCTTTAAGAGCTAGGGTTAGG
>NW_027182833.1:567500-585000 GCF_041146395.1 Eulemur rufifrons | reverse complement strand
ATTTTTGGTTAGTGTTAGGGTTAGCAGTTAGGAGTTAGTGTTTTATGAAGGGGTATGGTTAGAATTAGGATTGGGTTTAGAGTTAGGGTGAGGTATAGGGGTTAGGTTTAGGGGTTAGTTTTAGGGTAAAAGGATAGGATTAGGGTTACGGGTTGGGCTTAGGTTTAGGGTTAAAGTTTACTGCTAGGGTTAGGGATAGGGTTCAGGGTTAGCTTTAGGGGTTCTGGTTAGGATTAGGTGTTAGGTTAGTGTCAGCGTTAGGTCTAGTCGTGAGGGTAAGGTTTAGGGTTAGCTTTAAGAGCTAGGGTTAGGTTTAATGGTTAGGATTAAGATTAGGGTTAAGGGTTAGGGTAAGGCTTAGGGGTTAGGGTGTAGGGTTAGGGTTTTTGTTAGGCATAGCGTTAGGGTTAGAAGTAAGGGTTACTGTCAGTGTCAGGGTTGTAGGTAGGGTTACGGTTAGGGTTAGCGGTTTAGAATTAGGGTTAGGGATTAGGTGTCACAGTGATGACTAGGAGATAGGGTTAGAATTATGGGATGGGGTTTTTCTCAGGAAATGGGTTATGCATTAACGTTAGGATAAGAGGTTAAAGTTAGGCGCACGGTGAGGCTTACGTGTTAAGGGGAGAAATAGGAACAGGGTTGGGTGTTATGTTCAGGGTTAGGGTTATCTGTTAAAGGTATTGTTTATGGTTAGCGCACGGGCCCTGTCTGCATTAGGCGGGTGGGGGGAGTTTAGGGGGCTGGGATTATACCCGGGAACCCACTCTATCATACTCTGGGTATGGGCCCGTGGGTTTCATGCAGGACACAGTGGTAGAGCCTCCTTTCACGCATGGCATGGGAGGATTGCAGGCTTTCTAAACTCTAAGAAAGCAAGAAGTCTGAGAATTAGATTTAGGGGTAGGATTATGGATAGGGTTAAGGATGAAGTTTAGTGTTAGGGTGAGGGCTTAGGGTTAGGGATTAGGGTTAGGGTTAAAGGCTACTCTTAGGTTTAACGGCTACACTTTGGCTTAGGGTTGAGGTTTACGGTTAGGGTTAAGATGAGGGGTTAGGGTTTGGTACAGGGTTAGGGTTAAGTGTTAGGTTTAGGGTTGAAGATTAGGATTAGGGTTAGGATTAAAGGTTAGCGTGAGAGTTAACGCTTAGGGTTAAGGTTAAGAGTTATGGTTTAGGGTTAGGGTTGGGGTTAGGTTTAGTTTTAGGGTTAGAGTTATGTGCTATGGTTTGTGTTAGAGGTTAAGGTTAGGTTTACTGGTCACGGTTAGGGTTATGTTTAGGGGTTTGCGTTAGGGTTAGGGTTAAGGGATAGGATTAGGGTTAAGTGTTGGGCTTAGGGTTAGGGTTTAGTGTTAGTGTTATCATTAAGGATTAGGGGTAGGGTCAGGGTTAAATGCTTGGGTGCGGGTAATGGTTAGGGTCAGGGTTAAGGTTCACGGATAGGGTTAGTGTTAAGGGTTACGGGTAGGTTTAGGGTTCAGGGTTAGAGTTAGCATTAGGGCTTAAGGTTAGGATTAGGCAGTAGATTCGATTTAGGGTTAGATCTAGGCGTTAGGGTAAGGGCTAGCGTTAGGGTTCAGAGATAGGGTTAGGTTTAATGCTTAGGATTAGGGTTAGGGTTTGGGGTTAAAGTAAGTGTTACGGGTTAGGTTTAAGGATCAAAGGTTAGGGTTATTTTTAGCTGTAGTGTTAGGGTTAGGGATAAGGGATCCCATTAGCATTAAGGGTCTTCCTTACTGTAGGGTTAAGGGTTAGGCTTAGAGTTAAAGGTTAAGGTTAGGGTCAGTGTTAAGATTTAGGGTGAGGGTTAACGGTTAGGGTAAAGGTTAAGTGTTAGGGTTAGGGATTAGTGATTAGGGTTTTTGGTTAGTGTTAGGTTAGCGGTTAGTGTTTTATGAAGGGGTATGGTTAGAATTAGGATTGGGGTTAGAGTTAGTGTGAGGTATAGGGGTTAGGTTTAGGGGTTAGTTTTAGGGTAAAAGGATAGGATTAGGGTTACGGGTTGGGCTTAGGTTTAGGGTTAAAGTTTACTGCTAGGGTTAGGGATAGGGTTCAGGGTTAGCTTTAGGGGTTCTGGTGAGGGTTAAGTGTTAGGTTAGTGTCAGGGTTAGGTCTAGTCGTGAGGGTAAGGTTTAGGGTTAGCTTTAAGAGCTAGGGTTAGGTTTAATGGTTAGGATTAGGATTAGGGTTAAGGGTTAGGGTAAGTCTTAGGGGTTAGGGTGAAGGGTTAGGGTGCAGGGTTAGGGTTTTTGTTAGGCATAGCGTTGGGGTTAGAAGTAAGGGTTACTGTCAGTGTTAGGGTTGTAGGTAGGGTTACGGTTAGGGTTAGCGGTTTGGAATTAGGGTTAGGGATTAGGTGTCACAGTGATGACTAGGAGATAGGGTTAGAATTATGGGATAGGGGTTGTTCTCAGGAAATGGCTTATGCATTAACGTTAGGATAAGAGGTTAAAGTTAGGCGCACGGTGAAGTTTACGTGTTAAGGGGAGAAATAGGAACAGGGTTGGGTGTTATGTTCAGGGTTAGGGTTATCTGTTAAAGGTATTGTTTATGCTTAGCGCACGGGCCCTGTCTGCATTAGGCGGGCGGGGGGGCGTTTTGGGGGCTGGGATTGTACCCGGGAACCCACTCTATCATACTCTGGGTATGGGCCCGTGGGTTTCATACAGGACACAGTGGTAGAGCCTCCTTTAACGCATGGCATGGGAGGATTGCAGGCTTTCTAAACTCTAAGAAAGCAAGAAGTCTGAGAATTAGATTTAGGGTTAGGATTCTGGTTATGGTTAAGGATGAAGTTTAGTGTTAGGGTGAGGGCTTAGGGTTAGGGATTAGGGTTAGTGTTAAAGTTTACTCTTAGGTTTAACGGTTACACTTTGGTTTAGGGTTGAGGTTTACGGTTAGGGTTAAGATGAGGGGTTAGGGTTTGGTACACAGTTAGGGTTAAGTGTAAGGTTTAGGGTTGAAGATTAGGATTAGGGTTAGGATTATAGGATAGCGTGAGAGTTAACGCTTAGGGTTAAGGTTAAGAGTTAGGGTTTAGGGCTAGGTTTAAGGTTAGGGTTAGTTTTAGGGTTAGAGTTATGTGCTATGGTTTGTGTTAGAGGTTAGGGTTAGGTTTACTGGTGACGGTTAGGGTTACGTTTAGGGGTTAGCATTAGGGTTAGGGTTAGGGTTAGGGTTAAGGGATAGGATTACGGTTAAGTGTTGGCCTTAGGGTTAGGGTTTAGTGTTAGGGTTATCATTAAGGACTAGGGGTAGGGTCAGGTTTAAATGCTTGGGTGCAGGTAATGGTAAGGGTCAGGGTTAAGGTTCACGGATAGGGTTAGTGTTAAGGGTTACGGGTAGGTTTAGGGTTCAGGGTTAGAGTTAGCATTAGGGCTTAAGGTTAGGATTAGGCGGTAGGTTAGATTTAGGGTTAGATCTAGGCGTTAGGGTAAGGGCTAGCGTTAGGCTTAAGAGATAGTGTTAGGTTTAATGCTTAGGATTAGGGTTAGGGTTTGGGGTTAAATAAGTGTTAGGGTTTAGGTTTAAGGATCAAAGGTTAGGGTTATTTTTAGCTGTAGTGTTAGGGTTAGGGATAAGGGATCCCATTAGCATTAAGGGTCTTCCTTACTGTAGGGTTAAGGGTTAGGCTTAGAGTTAAAGGTTAAGGTTAGGGTCAGTGTTAAGATTTAGGGTGAGGGTTAACGGTTAGGGTAAAGGTAAAGCGTTAGGGTTAGGGATTAGTGATTAGGGTTTTTGGTTAGTGTTAGGGTTAGCGGTTAGGAGTTAGTGTTTTATGAAGGGGTATGGTTAGAATTAGGATTGGGGTTAGAGTTAGGGTGAGGTATAGGGGTTAGGTTTAGGGTAAAAGGATAGGATTAGGGTTACGGGTTGGGCTTAGGTTTAGGGTTAAAGTTTACTGCTAGGGTTAGGGATAGGGTTCAGGGTTAGCTTTAGGGTCTGGTTAGGGTCAGGTGTTAGGTTAGTGACAGGGTTAGGTCTAGTCGTGAGGGTAAGGTTTAGGGTTAGCTTTAAGAGCTAGGGTTAGGTTTAATGGTTAGGATTAGGATTAGGGTTAAGGGTTAGGGTAAGGCTTAGGGGTTAGGGTGAAGGGTTAGGGTCAAGGGTTAGGGTTTTTGTTAGGCATAGCGTTGGGGTTAGAAGTAAGGGTTACTGTCAGTGTTAGGGTTGTAGGTAGGGTTACGGTTAGGGTTAGCGGTTTAGAATTAGGGTTAGGGATTAGGTGTCACAGTGATGACTAGGAGATAGGGTTAGAATTATGGGATAGGGGTTGTTCTCAGGAAATGGGTTATGCATTAACGTTAGGATAAGAAGTTAAAGTTAGGCGCACGGTGAGGTTTACGTGTTAAGGGGAGAAATAGGAACAGGGTTGGGTGTTATGTTCAGGGTTAGGGTTATCTGTTAAAGGTATTTTTTATGCTTAGCGCACGGGCCCTGTCTGCATTGGGCGGACGGGGGGAGTTTAGGGGGCTGGGATTGTACCCGGGAACCCACTCTATCATACTCTGGGTATGGGCCCGTGGGTTTCATACAGGACACAGTGGTAGAGCCTCCTTTCACGCATGGCATGGGAGGATTGCAGGCTTTCTAAACTCTAAGAAAGCAAGAAGTCTGAGAATTAGATTTAGGGTTAGGATTATGGTTATGGTTAAGGATGAAGTTTAGTGTTAGGGTGAGGACTTAGGTTTAGGGATTAGGGTTAGGGTTAAATGTTACCCTTAGGTTTAACGGTTACACTTTGGTTTAGGGTTGAGGTTTACGGTTAGGGTTAAGATGAGGGGTTAGGGTTTGGTACAGGGTTAGGGTTATGTGTTAGGTTTAGGGTTGAAGATTAGGATTAGGGTTAGGATTAAAGGTTAGCGTGAGAGTTAACGCTTAGGGTTAAGGTTAAGTGTTAGGGTTTAGGGTTAGGTTTAGGGTTAGTTTTAGAGTTAAAGTTATGTGCTATGGTTTGTGTTAGAGGTTAGGGTTAGGTTTACTGGTACGGCTAGGTTTAGGTTTAGGGGGTAGCATTAGGGTTAGGCTTATGTTTAGGGTTAAGGGATAGGATTAGGGATAAGTGTTGGGCTTAGGGTTAGGGTTTAGTGTTAGGGTTAGCATTAAGGATTAGGGGTAGGGTCAGGGTTAAATGCTTGGTTGCGGGTAATGGTTAGGGTCAGGGTTAAGGTTCACGGATAGGGTTAGTGTTAAGGGTTACGGGTAGGTTTAGGGTTCAGGGTTAGAGTTAGCATTAGGGCTTAAGGTTAGGATTAGGCGGTAGGTTAGATTTAGGGTTAGATCTAGGCGTTAGGGTAAGGGCTAGCGTTAGGGTTAAGAGATAGGGTTAGGTTTAATGCTTAGGATTAGGGTTAGGGTTTGGGGTTAAAGTAAGTGTTAGGGGTTAGGTTTAAGGATCCAAGGTTAGGGTTATTTTTAGCTGTAGTGTTAGGGTTAGGGATAAGGGATCCCATTAGCATTAAGGGTCTTCCTTACTGTAGGGTTAAGGGTTAGGCTTAGAGTTAAAGGTTAATGTTAGGTCAGTGTTAAGATTTACGGTGAGGGTTAACGGTTAGGGTAAAGGTTAAGCGTTAGGGTTAGGGATTAGTGATTAGGGATTTTGGTTAGTGTTAGGGTTAGCGATTAGGAGTTAGTGTTTTATGAAGGGGTATGGTTAGAATTAGGATTGGGGTTAGAGTTAGGGTGAGGTATAGGGGTTAGGTTTAGGGGTTAGTTTTAGGGTAAAAGGATAGGATTAGGGTTACGGGTTGGGCTTAGGTTTAGGGTTAAAGTTTACTGCTAGGGTTAGGGATAGGGTTCAGGGTTAGCTTTAGGGGTTCTGGTTAGTGTTAGGTGTTAGGTTAGTGTCAGGGTTAGGTCTAGTCGTGAGGGTAAGGTTTAGGGTTAGCTTTAAGAGCTAGGGTTAGGTTTAATGGTTAGGATTAGGATTAGGGTTAAGGGTTAGGGTAAGGCTTAGGGGTTAGGGTGAAGGGATAGGGTCAAGGGTTAGGGTTTTTGTTACGCATAGCGTTGGGGTTAGAAGTAAGGGTTACTGTCAGTGTTAGGGTTGTAGGTAGGGTTATGGTTAGGGTTAGCGGTTTAGAATTAGGGTTAGGGATTAGGTGTCACAGTGATGACTAGGAGATAGGGTTAGAATTATGGGATGGGGTTGTTCTCAGGAAATGGGTTATGCATTAACGTTAGGATAAGAGGTTAAAGTTAGGCGCACGGTGAGGTTTACGTGTTAAGGGGAGAAATAGGAACAGGGTTGGGTGTTATGTTCAGGGTTAGGGTTATCTGTTAAAGGTATTGTTTATGGTTAGCGCACGGGCCCTGTCTGCATTAGGCGGGCGGGGGGAGTTTAGGGGGCCGGGATTGTACCCGGGAACCCACTCTATCATACTCTGGGTATGGGCCCGTGGGTTTCATGCAGGACACAGTGGTAGAGCCTCCTTTCACGCATGGCATGGGAGGATTGCAGGCTTTCTAAACTCTAAGAAAGCAAGAAGTCTGAGAATTAGATTTAGGGGTAGGATTATGGTTAGGGTTAAGGATGAAGTTTAGTGTTAGGGTGAGGGCTTAGGGTTAGGGATTAGGGTTAGGGTTAAAGGCTACTCTTAGGTTTAACGGCTACACTTTGGTTTAGGGTTGAGGTTTACGGTTAGGGTTAAGATGAGGGGTTAGGGTTTGGTACAGGGTTAGGGTTAAGTGTTAGGTTTAGGGTTGAAGATTAGGATTAGGGTTAGGATTAAAGGTTAGCGTGAGAGTTAACGCTTCGGGTTAAGGTTAAGAGTTAGGGTTTAGGGTTAGGGTTGGGGTTAGGTTTAGTTTTAGGGTTAGAGTTATGTGCTATGGTTTGTGTTACAGGGTAAGGTTAGGTTTACTGGTCACGGTTAGGGTTACGTTTAGGGGTTTGCGTTAGGGTTAGGGTTAAGGGATAGGATTAGGGTTAAGTGTTGGGCTTAGGGTTAGGGTTTAGTGTTAGTGTTATCATTAAGGATTAGGGGTAGGGTCAGGGTTAAATGCTTGGGTGCGGGTAATGGTTAGGGTCAGGGTTAAGGTTCACGGATAGGGTTAGTGTTAAGGGTTACGGGTAGGTTTAGGGTTCAGGGTAAGAGTTAGCAATAGGGCTTAAGGTTAGGATTAGGCGGTAGATTCGATTTAGGGTTAGATCTAGGCGTTAGGGTAAGGGCTAGCGTTAGGGTTCAGAGATAGGGTTAGGTTTAATGCTTAGGATTAGGGTTAGGGTTTGGGGTTAAAGTAAGTTTTAGGGGTTAGGTTTAAGGATCAAAGGTTAGGGTTATTTTTAGCTGTAGTGTTAGGGTTAGGGATAAGGGATCCCATTAGCATTAAGGGTCTTCCTTACTGTAGGGTTAAGGGTTAGGCTTAGAGTTAAAGGTTAATGTTAGGTCAGTGTTAAGATTTACGGTGAGGGTTAACGGTTAGGGTAAAGGTTAAGCGTTAGGGTTAGGGATTAGTGATTAGGGTTTTTGGTTAGTGTTAGGGTTAGCGGTTAGGAGTTAGTGTTTTAGGAAGTGGTATGGTTAGAATTAGGATTGGGGTTAGAGTTAGGGTGAGGTATAGGGGTTAGGTTTAGGGGTTAGTTTTAGGGTAAAAGGATAGGATTAGGGATACGGGTTGGGCTTAGGTTTAGGGTTAAAGTTTACTGCTAGGGTTAGGGATAGGGTTCAGGCTTAGCTTTAGGGGTTCTGCTTAGGGTTAGGTGTTAGGTTAGTGTCAGGGTTAGGTCTAGTCGTGAGGGCAAGGTTCAGGGTTATCTTTAAGAGCTAGGGTTAGGTTTAATGGTTAGGATTAGGATTAGGGTTAAGGGTTAGGGTAAGGCTTAGGGGTTAGGGTGCAGGGTTAGGGTTTTTGTTAGGCATAGCGTTGGGGTTAGAAGTAAGGGTTACTGTCAGTGTTAGGGTTGTAGGTAGGGTTACGGTTAGGGTTAGCGGTTTAGAATTAGGGTTAGGGATTAGGTGTCACAGTGATGACTAGGAGATAGGGTTAGAATTATGGGATAGGGGTTGTTCTCAGGAAATGGGTTATGCATTAACGTTAGGATAAGAGGTTAAAGTTAGGCGCACGGTGAGGTTTACGTGTTAAGGGGAGAAATAGGAACAGGGTTGGGTGTTATGTTCAGGGTTAGGGTTATCTGTTAAAGGTATTGTTTATGCTTAGCGCACGGGCCCTGTCTGCATTGGGCGGGCGGGGGGAGTTTAGGGGGCTGGGATTGTACCCGGGAACCCACTCTATCATACTTTGTGTATGGGCCCGTGGGTTTCATGCAGGACACAGTGGTAGAGCCTCCTTTCACGCATGGCATGGGAGGATTGCAGGCTTTCTAAACTCTAAGAAAGCAAGAAGTCTGAGAATTATATTTAGGGTTAGGATTATGGTTAGGGTTAAGGATGAAGTTTAGTGTTAGGGTGAGGGCTTAGGGTTAGGGCTTAGGGTTAGGGTTAAAGGTTACTCTTAGGTTTAACGGTTACACTTTTTTTTAGGGTTGAGGTTTACGGTTAGGGTTAAGATGAGGGGTTAGGGTTTGGTACAGGGTTAGGGTTAAGTGTTAGGTTTAGGGTTGAAGATTAGGATTAGGGTTAGGATTAAAGGTTAGCGTGAGAGTTAACGCTTAGTTTTAAGCTTAAGAGTTAGGGGTTAGGGTTAGGTTTAGGGTTCGTTTTAGGGTTAGAGTTATGTGCTATGGTTTGTGTTAGAGGTTAGGGTTAGGTTTACTGGTCACGGTGAGGGTTACGTTTTGGGGTTAGCATTAGGGTTAGGGTTAAGGGATAGGATTAGGGTTAAGTGTTGGGAGTAGGGTGAGGGTTTAGTGTTAGGGTTATCATTAAGGATTAGGGGTAGGGTCAGGTTTAAATGCTTGGGTGCAGGTAATGGTTAGGGTCAGGGTTAAGGTTCACGGATAGGGTTAGTGTTAAGGGTTACGGGTAGGTTTAGGGTTCAGGGTTAGAGTTAGCATTAGGGCTTAAGGTTAGGATTAGGCGGTAGGTTAGATTTAGGGTTAGATCTAGGCGTTAGGGTAAGGGCTAGCGTTTGGCTTAAGAGATAGTGTTAGGTTTAATGCTTAGGATTAGGGTTAGGGTTTGGGGTTAAATAAGTGTTAGGGTTTAGGTTTAAGGATCAAAGGTTAGGGTTATTTTTAGCTGTAGTGTTAGGGTTAGGGATAAGGGATCCCATTAGCATTAAGGGTCTTCCTTACTGTAGGGTTAAGTGTTAGGCTTAGAGTTAAAGGTTAAGGTTAGGGTCAGTGTTAAGATTTAGGGTGAGGGTTAACGGTTAGGGTAAAGGTAAAGCGTTAGGGTTAGGGATTAGTGATTAGGGTTTTTGGTTAGTGTTAGGGTTAGCGGTTAGGAGTTAGTGTTTTATGAAGGGGTATGGTTAGAATTAGGATTGGGGTTAGAGTTAGGGTGAGGTATAGGGGTTAGGTTTAGGGTAAAAGGATAGGATTAGGGTTACGGGTTGGGCTTAGTTTTAGGGTTAAAGTTTACTGCTAGGGTTAGGGATAGGGTTCAGGGTTAGCTTTAGGGTCTGGTTAGGGTCAGGTGTTAGGTTAGTGACAGGGTTAGGTCTAGTCGTGAGGGTAAGGTTTAGGGTTAGCTTTAAGAGCTAGGGTTAGGTTTAATGGTTAGGATTAGGATTAGGGTTAAGGGTTAGGGTAAGGCTTAGGGGTTAGGGTGAAGGGTTAGGGTCAAGGGTTAGGGTTTTTGTTAGGCAATAGCGTTGGGGTTAGAAGTAAGGGTTACTGTCAGTGTTAGGGTTGTAGGTAGGGTTACGGTTAGGGTTAGCGGTTTAGAATTAGGGTTAGGGATTAGGTGTCACAGTGATGACTAGGAGATAGGGTTAGAATTATGGGATAGGGGTTGTTCTCAGGAAATGGGTTATGCATTAACGTTAGGATAAGAAGTTAAAGTTAGGCGCACGGTGAGGTTTACGTGTTAAGGGGAGAAATAGGAACAGGGTTGGGTGTTATGTTCAGGGTTAGGGTTATCTGTTAAAGGTATTGTTTATGCTTAGCGCACGGGCCCTGTCTGCATTGGGTGGACGGGGGGAGTTTAGGGGGCTGGGATTGTACCCGGGAACCCACTCTATCATACTCTGGGTATGGGCCCGTGGGTTTCATGGAGGACACATTGGTAGAGCCTCCTTTCACGCATGGCATGGGAGGATTGCAGGCTTTCTAAACTCTAAGAAAGCAAGAAGTCTGAGAATTAGATTTAGGGTTAGGATTATGGTTAGGGTTAAGGATGAAGTTTAGTGTTAGGGTGAGGGCTTAGGGTTAGGGATTAGGGTTAGGGTTAAAGGTTACCCTTAGGTTTAACGGTTACACTTTGGTTTAGGGTTGAGGTTTACGGTTAGGGTTAAGATGAGGGGTTAGGGTTTGGTACAGGGTTAGGGTTATGTGTTAGGTTTAGGGTTGAAGGTTAGGATTAGGGTTAGGATTAAAGGTTAGCGTGAGAGTTAACGCTTAGGGTTAAGGTTAAGAGTTAGGGTTTAGGGTTAGGTTTAGGGTTAGTTTTAGAGTTAGAGTTATGTGCTATGGTTTGTGTTAGAGGTTAGGGTTAGGTTTACTGGTATGGCTAGGGTTAGGTTTAGGGGGTAGCATTAGGATTAGGCTTATGTTTAGGGTTAAGGGATAGGATTAGGGATAAGTGTTGGGCTTAGGGTTAGGGTTTAGTGTTAGGGTTAGCATTAAGGATTAGGGGTAGGGTCAGGGTTAAATGCTTGGTTGCGGGTAATGGTTAGGGTCAGGGTTAAGGTTCACGGATAGGGTTAGTGTTAAGGGTTACGGGTAGGTTTAGGGTTCAGGGTTAGAGTTAGCATTAGGGCTTAAGGTTAGGATTAGGCGGTAGGTTAGATTTAGGGTTAGATCTAGGCGTTAGGGTAAGGGCTAGCGTTAGGGTTAAGAGATAGGGTTAGGTTTAATGCTTAGGATTAGGGTTAGGGTTTGGGGTTAAAGTAAGTGTTAGGGGTTAGGTTTAAGGATCCAAGGTTAGGGTTATTTTTAGCTGTAGTGTTAGGGTTAGGGATAAGGGATCCCATTAGCATTAAGGGTCTTCCTTACTGTAGGGTTAAGGGTTAGGCTTAGAGTTAAAGGTTAAGGTTAGGGTCAGTGTTAAGAGTTAGGGTGAGGGTTAACGGTTAGGGTAAAGGTTAAGCGTTAGGGTTAGGGATTAGTGATTAGGGATTTTGGTTAGTGTTAGGGTTAGCGATTAGGAGTTAGTGTTTTATGAAGGGGTATGGTTAGAATTAGGATTGGGGTTAGAGTTAGGGTGAGCTATAGGGGTTAGGTTTAGGGGTTAGTTTTAGGGTAAAAGGATAGGATTAGGGATACGGGTTGGGCTTAGGTTTAGGGTTAAAGTTTACTGCTAGGGTTAGGGATAGGGTTCAGGGTTAGCTTTAGGGGTTCTGCTTAGGGTTAGGTGTTAGGTTAGTGTCAGGGTTAGGTCTAGTCGTGAGGGCAAGGTTTAGGGTTAGCTTTAAGAGCTAGGGTTAGGTTTAATGGTTAGGATTAGGATTAGGGTTAAGGGTTAGGGTAAGGCTTAGGGGTTAGGGTGCAGGGTTAGGGTTTTTGTTAGGCATAGCGTTGGGGTTAGAAGTAAGGGTTACTGTCAGTGTTAGGGTTGTAGGTAGGGTTACGGTTAGGGTTAGCGGTTTAGAATTAGGGTTAGGGATTAGGTGTCACAGTGATGACTAGGAGATAGGGTTAGAATTATGGGATAGGGGTTGTTCTCAGGAAATGGGTTATGCATTAACGTTAGGATAAGAGGTTAAAGTTAGGCGCACGGTGAGGTTTACGTGTTAAGGGGAGAAATAGGAACAGGGTTGGGTGTTACGTTCAGGGTTAGGGTTATCTGTTAAAGGTATTGTTTATGCTTAGCGCACGGGCCCTGTCTGCATTGGGCGGGCGGGGGGAGTTTAGGGGGCTGGGATTGTACCCGGGAACCCACTCTATCATACTCTGTGTATGGGCCCGTGGGTTTCATGCAGGACACAGTGGTAGAGCCTCCTTTCACGCATGGCATGGGAGGATTGCAGGCTTTCTAAACTCTAAGAAAGCAAGAAGTCTGAGAATTATATTTAGGGTTAGGATTATGGTTAGGGTTAAGGATGAAGTTTAGTGTTAGGGTGAGGGCTTAGGGTTAGGGATTAGGGTTAGGGTTAAAGGTTACTCTTAGGTTTAACGGTTACACTTTTTTTTAGGGTTGAGGTTTACGGTTAGGGTTAAGATGAGGGGTTAGGGTTTGGTACAGGGTTAGGGTTAAGTGTTAGGTTTAGGGTTGAAGATTAGGATTAGGGTTAGGATTAAAGGTTAGCGTGAGAGTTAACGCTTAGTGTTAAGCTTAAGAGTTAGGGGTTAGGGTTAGGTTTAGGGTTCGTTTTAGGGTTAGAGTTATGTGCTATGGTTTGTGTTAGAGGTTAGGGTTAGGTTTACTGGTCACGGTGAGGGTTACGTTTTGGGGTTAGCATTAGGGTTAGGGTTAAGGGATAGGATTAGGGTTAAGTGTTGGGAGTAGGGTGAGGGTTTAGTGTTAGGGTTATCATTAAGGATTAGGGGTAGGGTCAGGTTTAAATGCTTGGGTGCAGGTAATGGTTAGGGTCAGGGTTAAGGTTCACGGATAGGGTTAGTGTTAAGGGTTACGGGTAGGTTTAGGGTTCAGGGTTAGAGTTAGCATTAGGGCTTAAGGTTAGGATTAGGCGGTAGGTTAGATTTAGGGTTAGATCTAGGCGTTAGGGTAAGGGCTAGCGTTAGGCTTAAGAGATAGTGTTAGGTTTAATGCTTAGGATTAGGGTTAGGGTTTGGGGTTAAATAAGTATTAGGGTTTAGATTTAAGGATCAAAGGTTAGGGTTATTTTTAGCTGTAGTGTTAGGGTTAGGGATAAGGGATCCCATTAGCATTAAGGGTCTTCCTTACTGTAGGGTTAAGGGTTAGGCTTAGAGTTAAAGGTTAAGGTTAGGGTGAGTGTTAAGATTTAGGGTGAGGGTTAACGGTTAGGGTAAAGGTAAAGCGTTAGGGTTAGGGATTAGTGATTAGGGTTTTTGGTTAGTGTTAGGGTTAGCGGTTAGGAGTTAGTGTTTTATGAAGGGGTATGGTTAGAATTAGGATTGGGGTTAGAGTTAGGGTGAGGTATAGGGGTTAGGTTTAGGGTAAAAGGATAGGATTAGGGTTACGGGTTGGGCTTAGGTTTAGGGTTAAAGTTTACTGCTGGGGTTAGGGATAGGGTTCAGGGTTAGCTTTAGGGGTTCTGGTTAGGGTTAGGTGTTAGGTTAGTGTCAGGGTTAGGTCTAGTCGTGAGCGTAAGGTTTAGGGTTAGCTTTAAGAGCTAGGGTTAGGTTTAATGGTTAGGATTAAGATTAGGGTTAAGGGTTAGGGTAAGGCTTAGGGGTTAGGGTGAAGGGTTAGGGTCAAGGGTTAGGGTTTTTGTTAGGCATAGCGTTGGGGTTAGAAGTAAGGGTTACTGTCAGTGTTAGGGTTGTAGGTAGGGTTACGGTTAGGGTTAGCGGTTTAGAATTAGGGTTAGGGATTAGGTGTCACAGTGATGACTAGGAGATAGGGTTAGAATTATGGGATAGGGGTTGTTCTCAGGAAATGGGTTATGCATTAACGTTAGGATAAGAAGTTAAAGTTAGGCGCACGGTGAGGTTTACGTGTTAAGGGGAGAAATAGGAACAGGGTTGGGTGTTATGTTCAGGGTTAGGGTTATCTGTTAAAGGTATTGTTTATGCTTAGCGCACGGGCCCTGTCTGCATTGGGCGGACGGGGGGAGTTTAGGGGGCTGGGATTGTACCCGGGAACCCACTCTATCATACTCTGGGTATGGGCCCGTGGGTTTCATACAGGACACAGTGGTAGAGCCTCCTTTCACGCATGGCATGGGAGGATTGCAGGCTTTCTAAACTCTAAGAAAGCAAGAAGTCTGAGAATTAGATTTAGGGTTAGGATTATGGTTAGGGTTAAGGATGAAGTTTAGTGTTAGGGTGAGGGCTTAGGGTTAGGGATTAGGGTTAGGGTTAAATGTTACCCTTAGGTTTAACGGTTACACTTTGGTTTAGGGTTGAGGTTTACGGTTAGGGTTAAGATGAGGGGTTAGGGTTTGGTACAGGGTTAGGGTTATGTGTTAGGTTTAGGGTTGAAGATTAGGATTAGGGTTAGGATTAAAGGTTAGCGTGAGAGTTAACGCTTAGGGTTAAGGTTAAGAGTTAGGGTTTAGGGTTAGGTTTAGGGTTAGTTTTAGAGTTAGAGTTATGTGCTATGGTTTGTGTTAGAGGTTAGGGTTAGGTTTACTGGTACGGCTAGGGTTAGGTTTAGGGGGTAGCATTAGGGTTAGGCTTATGTTTAGGGTTAAGGGTTAGGATTAGGGATAAGTGTTGGGCTTAGGGTTAGGGTTTAGTGTTAGGGTTAGCATTAAGGATTAGGGGTAGGGTCAGGGTTAAATGCTTGGTTGCGGGTAATGGTTAGGGTCAGGGTTAAGGTTCACGGATAGGGTTAGTGTTAAGGGTTACGGGTAGGTTTAGGGTTCAGGGTTAGAGTTAGCATTAGGGCTTAAGGTTAGGATTAGGCGGTAGGTTTGATTTAGGGTTAGATCTAGGCGTTAGGGTAAGGGCTAGCGTTAGGGTTAAGAGATAGGGTTAGGTTTAATGCTTAGGATTAGGGTTAGGGTTTGGGGTTAAAGTAAGTGTTAGGGGTTAGGTTTAAGGATCCAAGGTTAGGGTTATTTTTAGCTGTAGTGTTAGGGTTAGGGATAAGGGATCCCATTAGCATTAAGGGTCTTCCTTACTGTAGGGTTAAGTGTTAGGCTTAGAGTTAAAGGTTAAGGTTAGGGTCAGTGTTAAGATTTAGGGTGAGGGTTAACGGTTAGGGTAAAGGTTAAGCATTAGGGTTAGGGATTAGTGATTAGGGATTTTGGTTAGTGTTAGGGTTAGCGATTAGGAGTTAGTGTTTTATGAAGGGGTATGGTTAGAATTAGGATTGGGGTTAGAGTTAGGGTGAGCTATAGGGGTTAGGTTTAGGGGTTAGTTTTAGGGTAAAAGGATAGGATTAGGGTTACGGGTTGGGCTTAGGTTTAGGGTTAAAGTTTACTGCTAGGGTTAGGGATAGGGTTCAGGGTTAGCTTTAGGGGTTCTGGTTAGTGTTAGGTGTTAGGTTAGTGTCAGGGTTAGGTCTAGTCGTGAGGGTAAGGTTTAGGGTTAGCTTTAAGAGCTAGGGTTAGGTTTAATGGTTAGGATTAGGATTAGGGTTAAGGGTTAGGGTAAGGCTTAGGGGTTAGGGTGAAGGGATAGGGTCAAGGGTTAGGGTTTTTGTTAGGCATAGCGTTGGGGTTAGAAGTAAGGGTTACTGTCAGTGTTAGGGTTGTAGGTAGGGTTATGGCTAGGGTTAGCGGTTTAGAATTAGGGTTAGGGATTAGGTGTCACAGTGATGACTAGGAGATAGGGTTAGAATTATGGGATGGGGTTGTTCTCAGGAAATGGGTTATGCATTAACGTTAGGATAAGAGGTTAAAGTTAGGCGCACGGTGAGGTTTACGTGTTAAGGGGAGAAATAGGAACAGGGTTGGGTGTTATGTTCAGGGTTAGGGTTATCTGTTAAAGGTATTGTTTAGGGTTAGCGCACGGGCCCTGTCTGCATTAGGCGGGCGGGGGGAGTTTAGGGGGCTGGTATTGTACCCGGGAACCCACTCTATCATACTCTGGGTATGGGCCCGTGGGTTTCATGCAGGACACAGTGGTAGAGCCTCCTTTCACGCATGGCATGGGAGGATTGCAGGCTTTCTAAACTCTAAGAAAGCAAGAAGTCTGAGAATTAGATTTAGGGGTAGGATTCTGGTTAGGGTTAAGGATGAAGTTTAGTGTTAGGTTGAGGGCTTAGGGTAAGGGATTAGGGTTAGGGTTAAAGGCTACTCTTAGGTTTAACGGCTACACTTTGGTTTAGGGTTGAGTTTTACGGTTAGGGTTAAGATGAGGGGTTAGGGTTTGGTACAGGGTTAGGGTTAAGTGTTAGGTTTAGGGTTGAAGATTAGGATTAGAGTTAGGATTAAATGTTAGCGTGAGAGTTAACACTTAGGGTTAAGGTTAAGAGTTAGGGTTTAGGGTTAGGGTTGGGGTTAGGTTTAGTTTTAGGGTTAGAGATATGTGCTATGGTTTGTGTTAGAGGTTAAGTTTAGGTTTACTTGTCACGGTTAGGGTTATGTTTAGGGGTTTGCGTTAGGGTTAGGGTTAAGGGATAGGATTAGGGTTAAGTGTTGGGCTTAGGGTTAGGGTTTAGTGTTAGTGTTATCATTAAGGATTAGGGGAAGGGTCAGGTTTAAATGCTTGGGTGCGGGTAATGGTTAGGGTCAGGGTTAAGGTTCACGGATAGGGTTAGTGTTAAGGGTTACGGGTAGGTTTAGGGTTCAGGGTTAGAGTTAGCATTAGGGCTTAAGGTTAGGATTAGGCGGTAGATTCGATTTAGGGTTAGATCTAGGCGTTAGGGTAAGGGCTAGCGTTAGGGTTCAGAGATAGGGTTAGGTTTAATGCTTAGGATTAGGGTTAGGGTTTGGGGTTAAAGTAAGTGTTAGGGGTTAGGTTTAAGGATCAAAGGTTGGGGTTATTTTTAGCTGTAGTGTTAGGGTTAGGGATAAGGGATCCCATTAGCATTAAGGGTCTTCCTTACTGTAGGGTTAAGGGTTAGGCTTAGAGTTAAAGGTTCAGGTTAGGGTCAGTGTTAACATTTAGGATGAGGGTTAACGGTTAGGGTAAAGGTTAAGTGTTAGGGTTAGGGATTAGTGATTAGGGTTTTTGGTTAGTGTTAGGTTAGCGGTTAGTGTTTTATGAAGGGGTATGGTTAGAATTAGGATTGGGGTTAGAGTTAGGGTGAGCTATAGGGGTTAGGTTTAGGGGTTAGTTTTAGGGTAAAAGGATAGGATTAGGGTTACGGGTTGGGCTTAGGTTTAGGGTTAAAGTTTACTGCTAGGGTTAAGGATAGGGTTCAGGGTTAGCTTTAGGGGTTCTGGTGAGGGTTAAGTGTTAGGTTAGTGTCAGGGTTAGGTCTAGTCGTGAGGGTAAGGTTTAGGGTTAGCTTTAAGAGCTAGGGTTAGGTTTTATGGTTAGGATTAGGATTAGGTTTAAGGGTTAGGGTAAGTCTTAGGGGTTAGGGTGAAGGGTTAGGGTCAAGGGTTAGGGTTTTTGTTAGGCATAGCGTTGGGGTTAGAAGTAACGGTTACTGTCAGTGTTAGGGTTGTAGGTAGGGTTACGGTTAGGGTTAGCGGTTTGGAATTAGGGTTAGGGATTAGGTGTCACAGTGATGACTAGGAGATAGGGTTAGAATTATGGGATAGGGGTTGTTCTCAGGAAATGGGTTATGCATTAACGTTAGGATAAGAGGTTAAAGATAGGCGCACGGTGAAGTTTACGTGTTAAGGGGAGAAATAGGAACACGGTTGGGTGTTATGTTCAGGGTTAGGGTTATCTGTTAAAGGTATTGTTTATGCTTAGCGCACGGGCCCTGTCTGCATTAGGCGGGCGGGA
>NW_027182833.1:545000-550000 GCF_041146395.1 Eulemur rufifrons | reverse complement strand
CTTAGGGGTTAGGGTGAAGGGTTAGGGTCAAGGGTTAGGGTTTTTGTTAGGCATAGCGTTGGGGTTAGAAGTAAGGGTTACTGTCAGTGTTAGGGTTGTAGGTAGGGTTACGGTTAGGGTTAGCGGTTTAGAATTAGGGTTAGGGATTAGGTGTCACAGTGATGACTAGGAGATAGGGTTAGAATTATGGGATAGGGGTTGTTCTCAGGAAATGGGTTATGCATTAACGTTAGGATAAGAGGTTAAAGTTAGGCGCACGGTGAGGTTTACGTGTTAAAGGGAGAAATAGGAACAGGGTTGGGTGTTATGTTCAGGGTTAGGGTTATCTGTTAAAGTTATTGTTTAGGCTTAGCGCACGGGCCCTGTCTGCATTGGGCGGGCGGGGGGAGTTTAGGGGGCTGGGATTGTACCCGGGAACCCACTCTATCATACTCTGGATATGGGCCCGTGGGTTTCATGCAGGACGCAGTGGTAGAGCCTCCTTTCACGCATGGCATGGGAGGATTGCAGGCTTTCTAAACTCTAAGAAAGAAAGAAGTCTGAGAATTAGATTTACGGTTAGGATTCTGGTTAGGGTTAAGGATGAAGTTTAGTGTTAGGGTGAGGGCTTAGGGTTAGGGATAAGGGTTAGGGTTAAAGGTTACCCTTAGGTTTAACAGTTACACTGTGGTTTAGGGTTGAGGTTTACGGTTAGGGTTAAGATGAGGGGTTAGGGTTTGGTACAGGGTTAGGGTTATGTGTTAGGTTTAGGGTTGAAGATTAGGATTAGGGTTAGGATTAAAGGTTAGCGTGAGAGTTAATGCTTAGGATTAAGGTTAGGTGTTAGGGTTTAGGGTTAGGTTTAGGGTTAGGGTTAGTTTTAGGGTTAGAGTTATGTGCTATGGTTTGTGTTAGAGGTTAGGGTTAGGTTTACTGGTCACGGTTAGGGTTAGGTTTAGGGGTTAGCATTAGGGTTAGGGTTAAGGGATAGGATTAGGGATAAGTGTTGGGCTTAGGGTTAGGGTTTAGTGTTAGTGTTATCATTAAGGATTAGGGGTAGGGTCAGGGTTAAATGCTTGGGTGCGGGTAATGGTTAGGGTCAGGGTTAAGGTTGACGGATAGGGTTAGTGTTAAGTGTTACGGGTAGGTTTAGGGTTCAGGGTTAGAGTTAGCATTAGGGCTTAAGCTTAGGATTAGGCGGTAGGTTGGATTTAGGGTTAGATCTAGGCGTTAGGGTAAGGGCTAGCGTTAGGGTTAAGAGATAGGGTTAGGTATAATGCTTAGGATTAGGGTTAGGGTTTGGGGTTAAAGTAAGTGTTAGGGGTTAGGTTTCAGGATCCAAGGTTAGGGTTATTTTTAGCTGTAGTGTTAGGGTTAGGGATAAGGGATCCCATTAGCATTAAGGGTCTTCCTTACTGTAGGGTTAAGGGTTAGGCTTAGAGTGAAAGGTTAAGGTTAGGGTCAGTGTTAAGATTTGGGGTAGGGTTAACGGTTAGGGTAAAGGTTAAGCGTTAGGGTTAGGGATTAGTGATTAGGGTTTTTGGTTAGTGTTAGGGTTAGCGTTTAGGAGTTAGTGTTTTATGAAGGGGTATGGTTAGAATTAGGATTGGGGTTAGAGTTAGGGTGAGGTATAGGGGTTAATTTTAGGGTAAAAGGATAGGATTAGGGTTACGGGTTGGGCTTAGGTTTAGGGTTAAAGTTTACTGCTAGGGTTAGGGATAGGGTTCAGGGTTAGCTTTAGGGGTCTGGTTAGGGTCAGGTGTTAGGTTAGTGTCAGGGTTAGGTCTAGTCGTGAGGGTAAGGTTTAGGGTTAGCTTTAAGAGCTAGGGTTAGGTTTAATGGTTAGGATTAGGATTAGGGTTAAGGGTTAGGGTAAGGCTTAGGGGTTAGGGTGAAGGGTTAGGGTCAAGGGTTAGGGTTTTTGTTAGGCATGGCGTTGGGGTTAGAAGTAAGGGTTACTGTCAGTGTTAGGGTTGTAGGTAGGGTTACGGTTAGGGTTAGCGGTTTAGAATTAGGGTTAGGGATTAGGTGTCACAGTGATGACTAGGAGATAGGGTTAGAATTATGGGATAGGGGTTGTTCTCAGGAAATGGGTTATGCATTAACGTTAGGATAAGAGGTTAAAGTTAGGCGCACGGTGAGGTTTACGTGTTAAGGGGAGAAATAGGAACAGGGTTGGGTGTTATGTTCAGGGTTAGGGTTATCTGTTAAAGGTATTGTTTATGCTTAGCGCACGGGCCCTGTCTGCATTGGGCGGGCGGGGGGAGTTTAGGGGGCTGGGATTGTACCCGGGAACCCACTCTATCATACTCTGGGTATGGGCCCGTGGGTTTCATGCAGGACACAGTGGTAGAGCCTCCTTTCACGCATGGCATGGGAGGATTGCAGGCTTTCTAAACTCTAAGATAGCAAGAATTCTGAGAATTAGATTTAGGGTTACGATTCTGGTTAGGGTTAAGGATGAAGTTTAGTGTTAGGGTGAGGGCTTAGGGTTAGGGATTAGTGTTAGAGTTAAAGGTTACTCTTAGGTTTAACGGTTACACTTTGGTTTAGGGTTGAGGTTTACGGTTAGGGTTAAGATGAGGGGTTAGGGTTTGGTACAGGGTTAGGGTTAAGTGTTAGCTTTAGGGTGGAAGATTAGGATTAGGGTTAGGATTAAAGGTTAGCGTGAGAGTTAACGCTTAGCGTTAAGGTTAAGAGTTAGGGTTTAGGGTTAGGGTTAGGTTTAGGGTTAGTTTTAGGGTTAGAGTTATGTGCTATGGTTTGTGTTAGAGGTTAGGGTTAGGTTTACTGGTCACGGTTAGGGTTACGTTTAGGGGGTAGCATTAGGGTTAGGGTTAGGGTTAAGGGATAGGATTAGGGATAAGTGTTGGGCTTAGGGTTAGGGTTTAGTGTTAGGGTTAGCATTAAGGATTAGGGTTAGGGTCAGGGTTAAATGCTTGGGTGCGGGTAATGGTTAGGGTCAGGGTTAAGGTTCACGGATAGGGTTAGTGTTAAGGGTTACGGGTAGGTTTAGGGTTCAGGGTTAGTGTTAGCATTAGGGCTTAAGGTTAGGATTAGGCGGTAGGTTAGATTTAAGGTTAGATCTAGGCGTTAGGGTAAGGGCTAGCGTTAGGGTTAAGAGATAGGGTTAGGTTTAATGCTTAGGATTAGGGTTAGGGTTTGGGGTTAAAGTAAGTGTTAGGGGTCAGGTTTAAGGATCCAAGGTTAGGGTTACTTTTAGCTGTAGTGTTAGGGTTAGGGATAAGGGATCCCATTAGCATTAAGGGTCTTCCTTACTGTAGGGTTAAGGGTTAGGCTTAGAGTTAAAGGTTAAGGTTAGGGTCAGTGTTAAGATTTGGGGTAGGGTTAACGGTTAGGGTAAAGGTTAAGCGTTAGGGTTAGGGATTAGTGATTAGGGTTTTTGGTTAGTGTTAGGGTTAGCGGTTAGGAGTTAGTGTTTTATGAAGGGGTATGGTTAGAATTAGGATTGGGGTTAGAGTTAGGGTGAGGTATAGGGGTTAGGTTTAGGGGTTAGTTTTAGGGTAAAAGGATAGGATTAGGGTTACGGGTTGGGCTTAGGTTTAGGGTTAAAGTTTACTGCTAGGGTTAGGGAGAGGGTTCAGGGTTAGCTTTAGGGGTTCTGGTTAGGGTTAGGTGTTAGGTTAGTGTCAGGGATAGGTCTAGTCGTGAGGGTAAGGTTTAGGGTTAACTTTAAGAGCTAGGGTTAGGTTTAATGGTTAGGATAAGGATTAGGGTTAAGGGTTAGGGTAAGGCTTAGGGGTTAGGGTGAAGGGTTAGGGTCAAGGGTTCGGGTTTTTGTTAGGCATAGCGTTGGGTTTAGAAGTAAGGGTTACTGTCAGTGTTAGGGTTGTAGGTAGGGTTACGGTTAGGGTTAGCGGTTTAGAATTAGGGTTAGGGATTAGGTGTCACAGTGATGACTAGGAGATAGGGTTAGAATTATGGGATAGGGGTTGTTCTCAGGAAATGGGTTATGCATTAACGTTAGGATAAGAGGTTAAAGTTAGGCGCACGGTGAGGTTTACGTGTTAAGGGGAGAAATAGGAACAGGGTTGGGTGTTATGTTCAGGGTTAGGGTTATCTGTTAAAGGTATTGTTTATGCTTAGCGCACGGGCCCTGTCTGCATTGGGCGGGCGGGGGGAGTTTAGGGGGCTGGGATTGTACCCGGGAACCCACTCTATCATACTCTGGGTATGGGCCCGTGGGTTTCATGCAGGACACAGTGGTAGAGCCTCCTTTCACGCATGGCATGGGAGGATTGCAGGCTTTCTAAACTCTAAGGTAGCAAGAATTCTGAGAATTAGATTTAGGGTTACGATTCTGGTTAGGGTTAAGGATGAAGTTTAGTGTTAGGGTGAGGGCTTAGGGTTAGGGATTAGTGTTAGAGTTAAAGGTTACTCTTAGGTTTAACGGTTACACTTTGGTTTAGGGTTGAGGTTTACGGTTAGGGTTAAGATGAGGGGTTAGGGTTTGGTACAGGGTTAGGGTTAAGTGTTAGCTTTAGGGTGGAAGATTAGGATTAGGGTTAGGATTAAAGGTTAGCGTGAGAGTTAACGCTTAGCGTTAAGGTTAAGAGTTAGGGTTTAGGGTTAGGGTTAGGTTTAGGGTTAGTTTTAGGGTTAGAGTTATGTGCTATGGTTTGTGTTAGAGGTTAGGGTTAGGTTTACTGGTCACGGTTAGGGTTACGTTTAGGGGGTAGCATTAGGGTTAGGGTTAGGGTTAAGGGATAGGATTAGGGATAAGTGTTGGGCTTAGGGTTAGGGTTTAGTGTTAGGGTTAGCATTAAGGATTAGGGTTAGGGTCAGGGTTAAATGCTTGGGTGCGGGTAATGGTTAGGGTCAGGGTTAAGGTTCACGGATAGGGTTAGTGTTAAGGGTTACGGGTAGGTTTAGGGTTCAGGGTTAGTGTTAGCATTAGGGCTTAAGGTTAGGATTAGGCGGTAGGTTAGATTTAAGGTTAGATCTAGGCGTTAGGGTAAGGGCTAGCGTTAGGGTTAAGAGATAGGGTTAGGTTTAATGCT
>NW_027182833.1:487500-505000 GCF_041146395.1 Eulemur rufifrons | reverse complement strand
TGGTTAGGGTCAGGGTTAAGGTTAACGGATAGGGTTAGTGTTAAGGGTTACGGGTAGGTTTAGGGTTCAGGGTTAGAGTTAGCATTAGGGCTTAAGGTTAGGATTAGGCGGTAGGTTCGATTTAGGGTTAGATCTAGGCGTTCGGGTAAGGGCTAGCGTTAGGGTTAAGAGATAGGGTTAGGTTTAATGCTTAGGATTAGGGTTAGGGTTTGGGGTTAAAGTAAGTGTTAGGGGTTAGGTTTAAGGATGAAAGGTTACTGTTATTTTTAGCTGTAGTGTTAGGGTTACGGAAAAGGGATCCCATTAGCATTAAGGGTCTTCCTTACTGTAGTGTTAAGGGTTAGGCTTAGAGTTAAAGTTTAAGGTTAGGGTCAGTGTTAAGATTTAGGGTGAGGGTTAATGGTTAGGGTAAAGGTTAAGCGTTAGGGTTAAGGATTAGTGATTAGGGTTTTTGGTTAGTGTTAGGGTTAGCGGTTAGGAGTTAGTGTTTTATGAAGGGGTATGGTTAGAATTAGGATTGGGGTTAGAGTTAGGGTGAGGTATAGGGGTTAGGTTTAGGGGTTAGTTTTAGGGTAAAAGGATAGGATTAGGGTTACGGGTTGGGCTTAGGTTTAGGGTTAAAGTTTACTGCTAGGGTTAGGGATAGGGTTCAGGCTTAGCTTTAGGGGTTCTGGTTAGGGTTAGGTGCTAGGTTAGTGTCAGGGTTAGGTCTAGTCGTGAGGGCAAGGTTCAGGGTTATCTTTAAGAGCTAGGGTTAGGTTTAATGGTTAGGATTAGGATTAGGGTTAAGGGTTAGGGTAAGGCTTAGGGGTTAGGGTGCAGGGTTAGGGTTTTTGTTAGGCATAGCGTTGGGGTTAGAAGTAAGGGTTACTGTCAGTGTTAGGGTTGTAGGTAGGGTTACGGTTAGGGTTAGCGGTTTAGAATTAGGGTTAGGGATTAGGTGTCACAGTGATGACTAGGAGATAGGGTTAGAATTATGGGATAGGGGTTGTTCTCAGGAAATGGGTCATGCATTAACGTTAGGATAAGAGGTTAAAGTTAGGCGCACGGTGAGGTTTACGTGTTAAGGGGAGAAATAGGAACAGGGTTGGGTGTTATGTTCAGGATTAGGGTTATCTGTTAAAGGTTTTGTTTATGCTTAGCGCACGGGCCCTGTCTGCATTAGGCGGGCGGGGGGAGTTTCGGGGGCTGGGATTGTACCCAGGAACCCACTCTATCATACTCTGGGTATGGGCCCGTGGGTTTCATGCAGGACACAGTGGTAGAGCCTCCTTTCACGCATGGCATGGGAGGATTGCAGGCTTTCTAAACTCTAAGAAAGTAAGAAGTCTGAGAATTAGATTTAGGGTTCCGATTATGGTTAGGGTTAAGGATGAAGTTTAGTGTTAGGGTGAGGGCTTAGGGTTAGGGCTTAGGGTTAGGGTTAAAGGTTAGTCTTAGGTTTAACGGTTACACTTTGTTTTAGGGTTGAGGTTTACGGTTAGGGTTAAGATGAGGGGTTAGGGTTTGGTACAGGGTTAGGGTTAAGTGTTAGGTTTAGGGTTGAAGATTAGGATTAGGGTTAGGATTAAAGGTTAGCGTGAGAGTTAACGCTTAGGGTTAAGGTTAACAGTTAGGGTTTAGGGTTAGGCTTAGGGTTAGGGTTCGTTTTAGGGTTAGAGTTATGTGCTACGGTTTGTGTTAGAGGTTAGGGTTAGGTTTACTGGTCACGGTGAGGGTTACGTTTAGGGGTTAGCATTAGGGTTAGGGTTAAGGGATAGGATTAGGGTTAAGTGTTGGGCCTAGGGTGAGGGTTTAGTGTTAGGGTTATCATTAAGGATTAGGGGTAGGGTCAGGGTTAAATGCTTGGTTGCGGGTAATGGTTAGGGTCAGGGTTAAGGTTCACGGATAGGGTTAGTGTTAAGGGTTACGGGTAGGTTTAGGGTTCAGGGTTAGAGTTAGTATTAGGGCTTAAGGTTAGGATTAGGCGGTAGGTTCAATTTAGGGTTAGATCTAGGCATTACGGTAAGGGCTAGCGTTAGGGTTAAGAGATAGGGTTAGGTTTAATGCTTAGGATTATGGTTAGGGTTTGGGGTTAAAATAAGTGTTAGGGGTTAGGTTAAGGATGAAAGGTTAGGGTTATTTTTAGCTGTAGTGTTAGGGTTAGGGATAAGGGATCCCATTAGCATTAAGGGTCTTCCTTACTGTAGGGTTAAGGGTTAGGCTTAGAGTTAAAGGTTAAGGTTAGGGTCAGTTTTAAGATTTAGGGTGAGGGTTAACGGTTAGGGTAAAGGTTAAGCGTTAGGATTAGGGATTAGTGATTAGGGTTTTTGGTTAGTGTTAGGGTTAGCGGTTAGGAGTTAGTGTTTTATGAAGGGGTATGGTTAGAATTAGGATTGGGGTTAGAGTTAGGGTGAGGTATAGGTGTTAGGTTTAGGGGTTAGTTTTCGGGTAAAAGGATAGGATTAGGGTTACGGATTGGGCTTAGGTTTAGGGTTAAAGTTCACTGCTAGGGTTAGGGATAGGGTTCAGGGTTAGCTTTAGGGGTTCTGGTTAGGGTTAGGTGTTAGGTTAGTGTCAGGGTTAGGTCTAGTCGTGAGGGTAAGGTTTAGGGTTAGCTTTAAGAGCTAGGGTTAGGTTTAATGGTTAGGATTAGGATTAGGGTTAAGGGTTAGGGTAAGGCTTAGGGGTGAGGGTGAAGGGTTAGGGTCAAGGGTTAGGGTTTTTGTTAGGCATAGTGTTGGGGTTAGAAGTAAGGGTTACTGTCAGTGTTAGGGTTGTAGGTAGGGTTACGGTTAGGGTTAGCGGTTTAGAATTAGGGTTAGGGATTAGGTGTCACAGTGATGACTAGGAGATAGGGTTATTATTATGGGATAGGTGTTTTTCTCAGGAAATGGGTTATGCATTAACGTTAGGATAAGAGGTTAAAGTTAGGCGCACGGTGAGGTTTACGTGTTAAGGGGAGAAAGAGGAACAGGGTTGGGTGTTATGTTCAGGGTTAGGGTTATCTGTTAAAGGTATTGTTTATGCTTAGCGCACGGGCCCTGTCTGCATTAGGCGGGCGGGGGGAGTTTAGGGGGCTGGGATTGTACCCGGGAACCCACTCTATCATACTCTGGGTATGGGCCCGTGGGTTTCATGCAGGACACAGTGGTAGAGCCTCCTTTCACGCATGGCATGGGAGGATGGCAGGCTTTCTAAACGCTAAGAAAGCAAGAAGTCTGAGAATGAGATTTAGGGTAGGATTATGGTTAGGGTTAAGGTTGAAATTTAGTGTTAGGGTGAGGGCTTAGGGTTAGGGATTAGGGTTAGTGTTAAAGGCTACTCTTAGGTTTAACGGCTACACTTTGGTTTAGGGTTGAGGTTTACGGTTAGGGTTAAGATGAAGGGTTATGGTATGGTACAGGGTTAGGGTTAAGTGTTAGGTTTAGGGTTGAAGATTAGGATTAGGGTTAGGATTAAAGGTTAGCGTGAGAGTTAACGCTTAGGGTTAAGGTTAAGAGTTAGGGTTTAGGATTAGGGTTGGGGTTAGGTTTAGTTTTAGGGTTAGAGTTATGTGCTATGGTTTGTGTTAGAGGTTAAGGTTAGGTTTACTGGTCACGGTTAGGGTTACGTTTAGGGGTTTGCGTTAGGGTTAGGGTTAAGGGATAGGATTAGGGTTAAGTGTTGGGCTTAGGGTTAGGGTTTAGTGTTAGTGTTATCATTAAGGATTAGGGGTAGGGTCAGGGTTAAATGCTTGGGTGCGGGTAATGGTTAGGGTCAGGGTTAAGGTTCACGGATAGGGTTAGTGTTAAGGTTTACGGGTAGGTTTAGGGTTCAGGGTTAGAGTTAGCATTAGGGCTTAAGGTTAGGATTAGGCGGTAGGTTCGATTTATTGTTGGATCTAGGCGTTAGGGTAAGGGCTAGTGTTAGGGTTCAGAGATAGGGTTAGGTTTAATGCTTAGGATTAGGGTTAGGATTTGGGGTTAAAGTAAGTGTTAGGGGTTAGTTTTAAGGATCCAAGGTTACGGTTATTTTTAGCTGTAGTGTTAGGGTTAGGGATAAGGGATCCCGTTAGCATTAAGGGTCTTCCTTACTGTAGGCTTAAGGGTTAGGCTTAGAGTTAAAGGTGAAGGTTAGGGTCAGTGTTAAGATTTAGGGTGAGGGTTAACGGTTAGGGTAAAGGTTAAGTGTTAGGGTTAGGGATTAGTGATTAGGGTTTTTGGTTAGTGTTAGGTTAGCGGTTAGTGTTTTATGAAGGGGTATGGTTAGAATTAGGATTGGGGTTAGAGTTAGGGTGAGGTATAGGGGTTAGGTTTAGGGGTTAGTTTTAGGGTAAAAGGATAGGATTAGGGTTACGGGTTGGGCTTAGGTTTAGGGTTAAAGTTTACTGCTAGGGTTAGGGATAGGGTTCAGGGTTAGCTTTAGGGGTTCTGGTGAGGGTTAAGTATTAAGTTAGTGTCAGGGTTAGGTCTAGTCGTGAGGGTAAGGTTTAGGGTTAGCTTTAAGAGCTAGGGTTAGGTTTAATGGTTAGGATTAGGATTAGGGTTAAGGGTTAGGGTAAGTCTTAGGGGTTAGGGTGAAGGGTTAGGGTCAAGGGTTAGGGTTTTTGTTAGGCATAGCGTTGGGGTTATAAGTAAGGGTTACTGTCAGTGTTAGGGTTGTAGGTAGGGTTACGGTTAGGGTTAGCGGTTTGGAATTAGGGTTAGGGATTAGGTGTCACAGTGATGACTAGGAGATAGGGTTAGAATTATGGGATAGGGGTTGTTCTCAGGAAATGGGTTATGCATTAAGGTTAGGATAAGAGGTTAAAGTTAGGCGCACGGTGAAGTTTACGTGTTAAGGGGAGAAATAGGAACAGGGTTGGGTGTTATGTTCAGGGTTAGGGTTATCTGTTAAAGGTATTGTTTATGCTTAGCGCACGGGCCCTGTCTGCATTAGGCGGGCGGGGGGGACTTTTGGGGGCTGGGATTGTACCCGGGAACCCACTCTATCATACTCTGGGTATGGGTCCGTGGGTTTCATACAGGACACAGTGGTAGAGCCTCCTTTCACGCATGGCATGGGAGGATTGCAGGCTTTCTAAACTCTAAGAAAGCAAGAAGTCTGAGAATTAGATTTAGGGTTAGGATTCTGGTTAGGGTTAAGGATGAAGTTTAGTGTTAGGGTGAGGGCTTAGGGATAGGGATTAGGGTTAGGGTTAAAGGTTACTCTTAGGTTTAACGGTTACACTTTGGTTTAGGGTTGAGGTTTACGGTAAGGGTTAAGATGAGGGGTTAGGGTTTGGTACAGGGTTAGGGTTAAGTGTAAGGTTTAGGGTTGAAGATTAGGATTAGGGTAAGGATTATAGGATAGCGTGAGAGTTAACGCTTAGGGTTAAGGTTAAGTGTTAGGGTTTAGGGTTAGGTTTAGGGTTAGGGTTAGTTTTAGGGTTAGAGTTATGTGCTATGGTTTGTGTTAGAGGTTAGGGCTAGGTTTACTGTTCACGGTTAGGGTTACGTTTAGGGGTTAGCATTAGGGTTAGGGTTAGGGTTAGGGTTAAGGGATAGGATTACGGTTAAGTGTTGGCCTTAGGGTTAGGGTTTAGTGTTAGGGTTATCATTAAGGACTAGGGGTAGGGTCAGGGTTAAATGCCTGTGTGCGGGTAATGGTTAGGGTCAGGGTTAAGGTTCACGGATAGGGTTAGTGTTAAGGGTTACGGGTAGGTTTAGGGTTCAGGGTTAGAGTTAGCATTAGGGCTTAAGGTTAGGATTAGGCGGTAGGTTCGATTTAGGGTTAGATCTAGGCGTTCGGGTAAGGGCTAGCGTTAGGGTTAAGAGATAGGGTTAGGATTAATGCTTAGGATTAGGGTTAGGGTTTGGGGTTAAAGTAAGTGTTAGGGGTTAGGTTTAAGGATCCAAGGTTAGGGTTATTTTTAGCTGTAGTGTTAGGGTTAGGGATAAGGGATCCCATTAGCATTAAGGGTCTTCCTTACTGTAGGGTTAAGGGTTAGGCTTAGAGTTAAAGGTTAAGTTTAGGGTCAGTGTTAAGATTTAGGGTGAGGGTTAACGGTTAGGGTAAAGGTTAAGCGTTAGGGTTAGGGATTAGTGATTAGGGTTTTTGGTTAGTGTTAGGGTTAGCGGTTAGGAGTTACTGTTTTCTGAAGGGGTATGGTTAGAATTAGGATTGGGGTTAGAGTTAGGGTGAGGTATAGGGGTTAGGTTTAGGGGTTAGTTTTAGGGTAAAAGGATAGGATTAGGGTTACGGGTTGGGCTTAGGTTTAGGGTTAAAGTTTACTGCTAGGGTTAGGGATAGGGTTCAGGCTTAGCTTTAGGGGTTCTGCTTAGGGTTAGGTGTTAGGTTAGTGTCAGGGTTAGGTCTAGTCGTGAGGGTAAGGTTTAGGGTTAGCTTTAAGAGCTAGGGTTAGGTTTAATGGTTAGGATTAGGATTAGGGTTAAGGGTTAGGGTAAGGCTTAGGGGTTAGGGTGAAGGGTTAGGGTTTTTGTTAGGCATAGCGTTGGGGTTAGAAGTAAGGGTTACTGTCAGTGTCAGGGTTGTAGGTACGGTTACGGTTAGGGTTAGCGGTTTAGAATTAGGGTTAGGGATTAGGTGTCACAGTGATGACTAGGAGATAGGGTTAGAATTATGGGATAGGGGTTGTTCTCAGGAAATGGGTTATGCATTAACGTTAGGATAAGAGGTTAAAGTTAGGCGCACGGTGAGGTTTACGTGTTAAGGGGAGAAATAGGAACAGGGTTGGGTGTTATGTTCAGGGTTAGGGTTATCTGTTAAAGGTATTGTTTATGCTTAGCGCACAGGCCCTGTCTGCATTGGGAGGGCGGGGGGAGTTTAGGGGGCTGGGATTGAACCCGGGAACCCACTCTATCATACTCTGGGTATTAGCCCGTGGGTTTCATGCAGGACGCAGAGGTAGAGCCTCCTTTCACGCATGGCATGGGAGGATTGCAGGCTTTCTAAACTCTAAGAAAGCAAGAAGTCTGAGAATTAGATTTAGGGTTAGGATTATGGTTAGGGTTAAGGATGAAGTTTAGTGTTAGGGTGAGAGCCTAGGGTTACGGATTAGGGTTAGGGTTAAAGGTTACTCTTAGGTTTAATGGTTACACTTTGGTATAGGGTTGAGGTTTACCGTTAGGGTTAAGATGAGGGGTTAGGGTTTGGTACAGGGTTAGGGTTAATTGTTAGGTTTAGGGTTGAAGATTAGGATTAGGGTTAGGATTAAAGGTTAGCGTGAGAGTTAACGCTTAGTGTTAAGGTTAAGAGTTAGGGTTTAGGGTTAGGGTTAGGGTTAGGGTTAGTTTTAGGGTTAGAGTTATGTGCTACGCTTTGTGTTAGAGGTTAGGGTTAGGTTTACTGGTCACGGTTAGGGTTACGTTTAGAGGGTAGCATTAGGGTTAAGGTTAGGGTTAAGGGATAGGATTAGGGATAAGTGTTGGGCTTAGGGTTAGGGTTTAGTGTTAGGTTTAGCATTAAGGATTAGGGTTAGGGTCAGGGTTAAATGCTTGGGTGCGGGTAATGGTTAGGGTCAGGGTTAAGGTTCACGGATAGGGTTAGTGTTAAGGGTTATGGGTAGGTTTAGGGTTCAGGGTTAGAGTTACCATTAGGGCTTAAGGTTAGGATTAGGCGGTAGGTTAGACTTAGGGTTAGATCTAGGCGTTAGGGTAAGGGCTAGCGTTAGGGTTAAGAGATAGGGTTAGGTTTAATGCTTAGGATTAGGGTTAGGGTTTGGGGTTAAAGTAAGTGTTAGGGGTTAGGTTTAAGGATCAAAGGTTAGGGTTATTTTTAGCTGTAGTGTTAGGGTT
The DNA here is from genome assembly GCF_041146395.1 of Eulemur rufifrons. Taxonomy (NCBI): domain Eukaryota; kingdom Metazoa; phylum Chordata; class Mammalia; order Primates; family Lemuridae; genus Eulemur; species Eulemur rufifrons. The sequence continues at coordinate 497,243 of NW_027182833.1, read as the reverse complement.
AGGGATAAGGGATCCCATTAGCATTAAGGGTCTTCCTTACTGTAGTGTTAAGTGTTAGGCTTAGAGTTAAAGGTTAAGGTTAGGGTCAGTGTTAAGATTTAGGGTGAGGGTTAACGGTTGGGGTAAAGGTTAAGTGTTAGGGTTAGGGATTAGTGATTAGGGTTTTTGGTTAGTGTTAGGTTAGCGGTTAGTGTTTTATGAAGGGGTATGGTTATAATTAGGATTGGGGTTAGAGTTAGGGTGAGGTATAGGGGTTAGGTTTAGGGGTTAGTTTTAGGGTAAAAGGATAGGATTAGGGTTAGGGGTTGGGCTTAGGTTTAGGGTTAAAGTTTACTGCTAGGGTTAGGGATAGGGTTCAGGGTTAGCTTTAGGGGTTCTGGTTAGGGTTAGGTGTTAGGTTAGTGTCAGGGTTAGGTCTAGTCGTGAGGGTAAGGTTTAGGGTTAGCTTTAAGAGCTAGGGTTAGGTTTAATGGTTAGGATTAGGATTAGGGTTAAGGGTTAGGGTAAGGCTTAGGGGTTAGGGTGAAGGTTTAGGGTCAAGGGTTAGGGTTTTTGTTAGGCATAGCGTTGGGGTTAGAAGTAAGGGTTACTGTCAGTGTTAGGGTTGTAGGTAGGGTTACGGTTAGGGTTAGCGGTTTAGAATTAGGGTTAGGGATTAAGTGTCACAGTGATGACTAGGAGATAGGGTTAGAATTATGGGATAGGGGTTGTTCTCAAGAAATGGGTTATGCATTAACGTTAGGATAAGAGGTTAAAGTTAGGCGCACGGTGAGGTTTACGTGTTAAGGGGAGAAATAGGAACAGGGTTGGGTGTTATGTTCAGGGTTAGGGTTATCTGTTAAAGGTATTTTTTATGCTTAGTGCACGGGCCCTGTCTGCATTAGGCGGGCGGCGGGAGTTTAGGGGGCTGGGATTGTACCTGGGAACCCACTCTATCATACTCTGGGTATGGGCCCGTGGGTTTCATGCAGGACACAGTGGTAGAGCCTCCTTTCACGCATGGCATGGGAGGATTGCAGGCTTTCTAAACTCTAAGAAAGCAAGAAGTCTGAGAATTAGATTTAGGGTTAGGATTCTGGTTAGGGTTAAGGATGAAGTTTAGTGTTAGGGTGAGGGCTTAGGGTTAGGGATTAGGGTTAGGGTTAAAGGTTACTCTTAGGTTTAACGGTTCCACTGTGTTTTAGGGTTGAGGTTTATGGTTAGGGTTAAGATGAGGGGTTAGGGTTTGGTACAGCATTAGAGTTAAGTATTAGGTTTAGTGTTGAAGATAGGATTAGGGTTAGGATTAAAGGTTAGCGTGAGAGTTAACGCTTAGGGTTAAGGTTAAGAGTTAGGGTTTAGGGTTAGGGTTAGGGATAGGGTTAGTTTCAGTTAGTTTAGTGCTATGGTTTGTGTTAGAGGTTAGGGTTAGGTTTACTGGTCACGGTTAGGGTTACGTTTAGGGGTTAGCATTAGGGTTAGGGTTAAGGGATAGGATTAGGGATAAGTGTTGGGCTTAGGGTTAGGGTTTAGTGTTAGGGTTATCATTAAGGATTAGGGGTAGGGTCAGGGTTAAATGCTTGGGTGCGGGTAATGTTTAGGGTCTGGGTTAAGGTTCACGGATAGGGTTAGTGTTAAGGGTTACGGGTAGGTTTAGGGTTCAGGGTTAGAGTTAGCATTAGGGCTTAAGGTTAGGATTAGGCGGTAGGTTAGATTTAGGGTTAGATCTAGGCGTTAGGTTAAGGGCTAGCGTTAGGGTTAAGAGATAGGGTTAGGTTTAATGCTTAGGATTAGGGTTAGGGTTTAGGGTTAAAGTAAGTGTTAGGGGTTAGGTTTAAGGATCCAAGGTTAGGGTTATTTTTAGCTGTAGTGTTAGGGTTAGGGATAAGGGATCCCATTAGCATTAAGGGTCTTCCTTACTGTAGGGTTAAGGGTTAGGCTTAGAGTTAAAGGTTAAGGTGAGGGTCAGTGTTAAGATTTGGGGTAGGGTTAACGGTTAGGGTAAAGGTTAAGCGTTAGGGTTAGGGATTAGTGATTAGGGTTTTTGGTTAGTGTTAGGGTTAGCGGTTAGGAGTTAGTGTTTTATGAAGGGGTATGGTTAGAATTAGGATTGCGGTTAGATTTAGGGGGAGGTATAGGGGTTAGGTTTAGGGTAAAAGGATAGGATTAGGGTTACGGGTTGGGCTTAGGTTTAGGGTTAAAGTTTACTACTAGGGTTAGGGATAGGGTTCAGGGTTAGCTTTAGGGGTTCTGGTTAGGGTTAGGTGTTAGGTTAGTGTCAGGGTTAGGTCTAGTCGTGAGGGTAAGGTTTAGGGTTAGCTTTAAGAGCTAGGGTAGGTTTAATGGTTAGGATTAGGATTAGGGTTAAGGGTTAGGGTAAGGCTTAGGGGTTAGGGTGAAGGGTTAGGGTCAAGGGTTAGGGTTTTTGTTAGGCATAGCGTTGGGGTTAGAAGTAAGGGTTACTGTCAGTGTTAGGGTTGTAGGTAGGGTTACGGTTAGGGTTAGCGGTTTAGAATTAGGGTTAGGGATTAGGTGTCACAGTGATGAGTAGGAGATAGGGTTAGAATTATGGGATAGGGGTTGTTCTCAGGAAATGGGTTATGCATTAACGTTAGGATAAGAGGTTAAAGTTAGGCGCACGGTGAGGTTTACGTGTTAAGGGGAGAAATAGGAACAGGGTTGGGTGTTATGTTCAGGGTTAGGGTTATCTGTTAAAGGTATTGTTTATGCTTAGCGCACGGGCCCTGTCTGCATTAGGCGGGCGGGGGGAGTTTAGGGGGCTGGGATTGTACCCGGGAACCCACTCTATCATACTCTGGGTATGGGCCCGTGGGTTTCATGCAGGACACAGTGGTAGAGCCTCCTTTGACGCATGGCATGGGAGGATTGCAGGCTTTCTAAACTCTAAGAAAGCAAGAAGTCTGAGAATTAGATTTAGGGGTAGGATTATGGTTAGGGTTAAGGATGAAGTTTAGTGTTAGGGTGAGGGCTTAGGGTTAGGGATTAGGGTTAGGGTCAAAGGTTACTCTTAGGTTTAACGGTTACACTTTGGTTTAGGGTTGAGGTTTACGGTTAGGGTTAAGATGAGGGGTTAGGGTTTGGTACAGGGTTAGGGTTAAGTGTTAGGTTTAGTGTTGAAGATTAGGATTAGGGTTAGGATTAAAGGTTAGCGTGAGAGTTAATGCTTAGGGTTAAGGTTAAGAGTTAGGTTTTAGGGTTAGGGTTAGGGATAGGGTTAGTTTTAGTTAGTTTAGTGCTATGGTTTGTGTTAGGGTTAGGGTTAGGTTTAATGGTGACGGTTAGGGTTACGTTTAGGGGTTAGCATTAGGGTTAGGGTTAGGGTTAAGGGATAGGATTAGGGTTAAATGTTGGGCTTAGGGTTAGGGTTTAGTGTTAGGGTTATCATTAAGGATTATTGTTAGGGTCAGGGTTAAATGCTTTGGTGCGGGTAATGGTTAAAGTCAGGGTTAAGGTTCACGGATAGGGATAGTGTTAAGGGTTACGGGTAGGTTTAGGGTTTTGGGTTAGAGTTAGCATTAGGGCTTAAGGTTAGGATTAGGCGGTAGGTTAGATTTAGGGTTAGATCTAGGCGTTAGGGTAAGGGCTAGCGTTAGGGTTAAGAGACAGGGTTAGATTTAATGCTTAGGATTAGGGTTAGGGTTTGGGGTTAAAGTAAGTGTTAGGGGTTAGGTTTAAGGATCAAAGGTCAGGGTTATTTTTAGCTGTAGTGTTAGGGTTAGGGATAAGGGATCCCATTAGCATTAAGGGTCTTCCTTACTGTAGGGTTAAGGGTTAGGCTTAGAGTTAAAGCTTAAGGTTAGGGTCAGTGTTAAGATGTAGGGTGAGGGTTAACGGTTAGGGTAAACGTTAAGTGTCAGGGTTAGGGATTAGTGATTAGGGATTTTGGTTAGTGTTAGGGTTAGCGGTTAGGAGTTAGTGTTTTAGGAAGGGGTATGGTTAGAATTAGGATTGGGGTTAGAGTTAGGGGGAGGTATAGGGGTTAGGTTTAGGGGTTAGTTTTAGGGTAAAAGGATAGGATTAGGGATACGGGTTGGGCTTAGGTTTAGGGTTAAAGTTTACTGCTAGGGTTAGGGATAGTGTTCAGGTTTAGCTTTAGGGGTTCTGGTTAGGGTTAGGTGTTAGGTTAGTGTCAGGGTTAGGTCTAGTCGTGAGGGTAAGGTTTAGGGTTAGCTTTAAGAGCTAGGGTTAGGTTTAATGGTTAGGATTAGGATTAGGGTTAAGGGTTAGGGTAAGGCTTAGGGGTTAGGGTGAAGGGTTAGGGTCAAGGGTTAGGGTGTTTGTTAGGCATAGCCTTGGGGTTAGAAGTAAGGGTTACTGTCAGTGTTAGGGTTGTAGGTAGGGTTACGGTTAGGGTTAGTGGTTTAGAATTAGGGTTAGGGATTAGGTGTCACAGTGATGACTAGGAGATAGGGTTAGAAATATGGGATAGAGGTTGTTCTCAGGAAATGGGTTATGCATTAACGTTAGGATAAGAGGTTAAAGTTAGGCGCACGGTGAGGTTTACGTGTTAAGGGGAGAAATAGGAACAGGGTTGGGTGTTATGTTCAGGGTTAGGGTTATCTGTTAAAGGTATTGTTTATGCTTAGGGCACGGGCCCTGTCTGCATTAGGCGGGCGGGGGGAGTTTAGGGGGCTGGGATTGTACCCGGGAACCCACTCTATCATACTCTGGGTATGGGCCCGTGGGTTTCTGCAGGACACAATGGTAGAGCCTCCTTTCACGCATGGCATGGGAGGATTGCAGGCTTTCTAAGCTCTAAGAAAGCAAGAAGTCTGAGAATTAGATTTAGGATTAGAATTCTGGTTAGGGTTAAGGATGAAGTTTAGTGTTAGGGTGAGGGCTTAGGGTTAGGGCTTAGGGTTAGGGTTAAAGGTTACTCTTAGGTTTAACGGTTACACTTTGGTTTAGGGTTGAGGTTTACGGTTAGGGTTAAGATGAGTGGTTAGGGTTAGGTACAGGGTTAGGGTTAAGTGTTAGGTTTAGGGTTGAAGATTAGGATTAGGGTTGGGATTAAAGGTTAGCGTGAGAGTTAACGCTTAGGGTTAAGGTTAAGTGTTAGGGTTTAGGGTTAGGGTTAGGGTTAGGGTTAGTTTTAGGGTTACAGTTATGTACTATGGTTTGTGTTAGAGGTTAGGGTTAGGTTTACTGGTCACGGTGAGGGTTACGTTTAGGGGTTAGCATTAGGGTTAGGGTTAGGGTTAGGGTTAAGGGATAGGATTAGGGTTAAGTGTTGGTCTTATGTTTAGGGTATAGTGTTAGGGTTATCATTAAGGATTAGGGTAGGGTCAGGGTTAAATGCTTGGGTGCGGGTAATGGTTAGGGTCAGGTTTAAGGTTCACGGATAGGGTTAGTGTTAAGGGTTACGGGTAGGTTTAGGGTTCAGGGTTAGAGTTAGCATTAGGGCTTAAGGTTAGGATTAGGCGGTAGGTTGGATGTAGGGTTAGATCTAGGCGTTGGGGTAAGGGCTAGCGTTAGGGTTAAGAGACAGGGTTAGGTTTAATGCTTAGGATTAGGGTTAGGGTTATGGGTTAAAGTAAGTGTTAGGGGTTAGGTTTAAGGATCCAAGGTTAGGGTTATTTTTAGCTGTAGTGTTAGGGTTAGGGATAAGGGATCCCATTATCATTAAGGGTCCTCCTTCCTGTAGGGTTAAGGGTTAGGCTTAGAGTTAAAGGTTAAGGTTAGGCTCAGGGTTAAGATTTAGGGTGAGGGTTAACAGTTAGGGTAAAGGTTAAGCGTTAGGGTTAGGGATTATTGATTAGGGTTTTTGGTTAGTGTTAGGGTTAGCGGTTAGGAGTTAGTGTTTTCTGAAGGGGTATGGTTAGAATCAGGATTGGGGTTAGAGTTAGGGTGAGGTATAGGGGTTAGGTTTAGGGGTTAGTTTTAGGGTAAAAGGATAGGATTAGGGTTACGGGTTGGGCTTAGGTTTAGGGTTAAAGTTTACTGCTAGGGTTAGGGATAGGGTTCAGGGTTAGCTTTAGGGGTTCTGGTAAGGGTTAGGTGTTAGGTTAGTGTCAGGGTTAGGTCTAGTCGTGAGGGTAAGGTTTAGGGTTAGCTTTAAGAGCTAGGGTTAGGTTTAATGGTTAGGATTAGGATTAGGGTTAAGGGTTAGAGTAAGGCTTAGGGGTTAGGGTGAAGGGTTAGGGTCAACGGTTAGGGTTTTTGTTAGGCATAGCGTTGGGGTTAGACTTAAGGGTTACTGTCAGTGTTAGGGTTGTAGGTAGGGTTACGGTTAGGGTTAGCGGTTTAGAATTAGGGTTAGGGATTAGGTTTCACAGTGATGAGTAGGAGATAGGGTTAGAATTATGGGATAGGGGTTGTTCTCAGGAAATGGGTTATGCATTAACGTTAGGATAAGAGGTTAAAGTTAGGCGCACGGTGAGGTTTACGTGTTAAGGGGAGAAATAGGAACAGGGTTGGGTGTTATGTTCAGGGTTAGGGTTATCTGTTAAAGGTATTGTTTATGCTTAGCGCACGGGCCCTGTCTGAATTAGGCGGGCGGGGGGAGTTTAGGGGGCTGGGATTGTACCCGGGAACCCACTCTATCATACTCTGGGTATGGGCCCGTGGGTTTCATGCAGGACACAGTGGTAGAGCCTCCTTTCACGCATGGCATGGGAGGATTGCAGGCTTTCTAAACTCTAAGAAAGCAAGAAGTCTGAGAATTAGATTTAGGGTTAGGATTCTGGTTAGGGTTAAGGATGAAGTTTAGTGTTAGGGTGAGGGCTTAGGGTTAGGGATTAGGGTTAGGATTAAAGGTTACTCTTAGGTTTAACGGTTACACTTTGGTTTAGGGTTGATGTTTACGGTTAGGGTTAAGATGAGCGGTTAGGGTTTGGTACAGGGTTAGGGTTAAGTGTTAGGTTTAGGGTTGAAGATTAGGATTAGGGTTAGGATTAAAGGTTAGCGTGAGAGTTAACGCTTAGGGTTAAGGTTAAGAGTTAGGGTTTAGGGTTAGGGTTCGGGTTAGACTTAGGGTTAGAGTTATGTGCTATGGTTTGTGTTAGATGTCAGGGTTAGGTTTACTGGGCACGGTTAGGGTTACGTTTAGGGGGTAGCATTAGGGTTAGGGTTAGGGTTAAGGGATAGGATTAGGGTTAAGTGTTGGGCTTAGGGTTAGGGCTTAGTGTTAGGTTTATCATTAAGGATTAGGGTTAGAATCAGGGTTAAATGCTTGGGTGCGGGTAATGGTTAGGGTCAGGGTTAAGGTTCACGGATAGGGTTAGTGTTAAGGGTTACGGGTAGGTTTAGGGTTCAGGGTTAGTGTTAGCATTAGGGCTTAAGGTTAAGAATAGGCGGTAGGTTAGATTTAGGGTTAGATCTAGGCGTTAGAGTAAGGGCTAGCGTTAGGGTTAAGAGATAGGGTTAGGTTTAATGCTTAGGATTAGGGTTAGGGTTTAGGGTTAAAGTAAGTATTAGGGGTTAGGTTTAAGGATCTAAGGTTAGGGTTATTTTTAGCTGTAGTGTTAGGGTTAGGGATAAGGGATCCCATTAGCATTAAGGGCCTTCCTTACTGTAGGGTTAAGGGTTAGGCTTAGAGTTAAAGGTTAAGGTTAGGGTCAGTGTTAAGATTTAGGGTGAGGGTTAACGGTTAGGGTAAAGGTTAAGCGTTAGGGTTAGGGATTATTGATTAGGGTTTTTGGTTAGTGTTAGTGTTAGCGGTTAGGAATTGGTGTTTTATGAAGTGGTATGGTTAGAATTAGGATTGGGTTTAGAGTTAGGGTGAGGTATAGGGGATAGGTTTAGGGGTTAGTTTTAGGGTAAAAGGATAGGATTAGTGTTACGGGTTGGGCTTAGGTTTAGGGTTAAAGTTTACTGCTAGGGTTAGGGATAGGATTCAGGGTTAGCTTTAGGGGTTCTGGTTAGGGTTAGGTGTTAGGTTAGTGTCAGGGTTAGGTCTAGTCATGAGGGTAAGGTTTAGGGTTAGCTTTAAGAGCTAGGGTTAGGTTTAATGGTTAGGAGTAGGATTAGGGTTAAGGGTTAGGGTAAGGCTTAGGGGTTAGGGTGAAGGGTTAGGTTTCTTGTTAGGCATAGCGTTGGGGTTAGAAGTAAGGGTTACTGTCAGTGTTAGGGTTGTAGGTAGGGTTACGGTTAGGGTTAGTGGTTTACAATTAGGGTTAGGGATTAGGTGTCACAGTGATGACTAGGAGATAGGGTTAGAATTATGGGATAGGGGTTGTTCTCAGGAAATGGGTTATGCATTAACGTTAGGATAAGAGGTTAAAGTTAGGCGCACGGTGAGGTTTACGTGTTAAGGGGAGAAATAGGAACAGGGTTGGGTGTTATGTTCAGGGTTAGGGTTATCTGTTAAAGGTATTGTTTATGCTTAGCACACGGGCCCTGTCTGCATTAGACGGGCGGGGGGAATTTAGGGGGCTGGGATTGTACCCGGGAACCCACTCTATCATACTCTGGGTATGGGCCGGTGGGTTTCATGCAGGACACAGTGGTAGAGCCTCCTTACACGCATGGCATGGGAGGATTGCAGGCTTTCTAAACTCTAAGAAAGCAAGAAGTCTGAGAATTAGATTTAGGGTTAGGATTATGGTTAGGGTTAAGGATGAAGTTTAGTGTTAGGGTGAGGGCTTAGGGTTAGGGATTAGGGTTAGGGTTAAAGGTTACTCTTAGGTTTAATGGTCACACTTTGGTTTAGGGTTGAGGTTTACGGGTAGGGTTAAGATGAGTGGTTAGGGTTTGGTACAGGGTTAGGGTTAAGTGTTAGGTTTAGGGTTGAAGATTAGGATTAGGGTTAGGATTAAAAGTTAGCGTGAGAGTTAACGCTTAGGGTTAAGGTTAAGAGTTAGTGTTTAGGGTTAGGGTTAGGGTTAGTTTTAGGGTTAGAGTTATGTGCTATGGTTTGTGTTAGAGGTTAGGGTTAGGTTTACTGGTCACGGCTAGGGTTAGGTTTAGGGGGTAGCATTAGGGTTAGGCTTATGGTTAGGGTTAAGGGATAGGATTAGGGATAAGTGTTGGGCTTAGGGTTAGGGTTTAGTGTTAGTGTTATCATTAAGGATTAGGGGTAGGGTCAGGGTTAAATGCTTGGTTGCGGGTAATGGTTAGGGTCAGGGTTAAGGTTCACGGATAGGGTTAGTGTTAAGGGTTACGGGTAGGTTTAGGGTTCAGGGTTAGAGTTAGCATTAGGGCTTAAGGTTAGGATTAGGCGGTAGGTTAGATTTAGGGTTAGATCTAGGCGTTAGGGTAAGGGCTAGCGTTAGGGTTAAGAGATAGGGTTAGGTTTAATGCTTAGGATTAGGGTTAGGGTTTGGGGTTAAAGTAAGTGTTAGGGGTTCGGTTTAAGGATCAAAGCTTAGGGTTATTTTTAGCTGTAGTGTTAGGGTTAGGGATAAGGGATCCCATTAGCATTAAGGGTCTTCCTTACTGTAGGGTTAAGTGTTAGGCTTAGAGTTAAAGGTTAAGGTTAGGGTCAGTGTTAAGATTTAGGGTGAGGGTTAACGGTTAGGGTAAAGGTTAAGCGTTAGGGTTAGGGATTATTGATTAGATTTTTTGGTTAGTGTTAGGGTTAGCGGTTAGGAGTTAGTGTTTTATGAAGGGGTATGGTTAGAATTAGGATTGGGGTTAGAGTTAGGGTGAGGTATAGGGGTTAGGTTTAGGGGTTAGTTTTAGGGTAAAAGGATAGGATTAGGGATACGGGTTGGGCTTAGGTTTAGGGTTAAAGTTTACTGCTAGGGTTAGGGATAGGGTTCAGGGTTAGCTTTAGGGGTTCTGGATAGGGTTAGGTGTTAGGT